>NW_026533250.1:0-97500 GCF_028296485.1 Oppia nitens
TGCTTGAAGAGTATAGTCTAATAATAAATGATAATCTATTAGATAATGATTTTCAGTTAATATGTCCATACAATACATATAATTATGCAATTGTTGGCAGTATTTATTATACAACAAATACTAATAATTTCTATGGTATTGCAAATATTTTGGATAAATATGTAAATCAATTATTTTAATTTGAATACTTTATATATTACAATACAATACATCTAAAAATTATTTTAATTATTAAATTTTATTATTAATATAGTATTGGTTGGGACTGTTTTTGTCAACCCTAATCATTACATTAATCTATAAGATTAAATCAGAAAGTAAATTACATTAATAAATATTATTGACATTTAATTGTTTTAGTTTTTTTTATTGATTATTAAAAATGATTTAAATCTAATTTGACATTTAATGAAATTTAGTAAAAGTAATAACACAACAATTGCTAATCAATTATGGATGGTTTGCAATGCATTTTTTATGGACTGTAAGTTATTTTTTTAATAAAATGCTAATTCTATATTTTTATATAAATCTATGTTTATTTTAATTTTTCAAAATGCATCTATATAAAACATTTTATTTTTTAAAAAAGTTAAACTTATTATGAATAATAGAAATCTATTTTTCTATCTACTATTTGGTACACTATTTGTCGGCAAATTTTTTACAACAAATTTCATAAATCAAGAAATTTTATCAATTTATTTGACAAATCCATTTGAAACCATTGATAGTTATGAGGATCTTATAAATAGACCAAAATTGTTGATTTATTTTATTATGCGTGACTATAACTATAAAAGTTATATGGTATAATTATAATAATTTATATTTTTTTAAATTTATAAAAAATTATTTATATTTTTAATTATATTTTAAAGGCAAGATCTAATGAAATTGAACAAAAACTAATTGATCGATACGATAGATATACACCTAAATCGGATAATATTAATACAACGTTAGCTGATGTTGTAGATTTGTTAAGTCAAACATTATATGATAGCCAACAAAAACAAACAATAGTAGCAATGATGACCCATAACAGTGCTCTGGGATTGTTACGTAACCGAGAAAATAATCAACGTTTGCACGTATCGCGTGAATCGTATCAATTGGCCGGTTATGCGCACGTGTTTAATAAAAATTACCCTGATTGGCAAAATTCAACACTGTACAAACATTTTAGTTATATGTATGTATAAAAATATTATAATTATTATTATTTATTTTATATAATTTAATATTATATTATATTATATAATTTAATATTATATTATATTATATAATTTAATATTATATTATATTATATAATTTAATATTATATTATATTTAATTTAACATATATTAATTTAATTTATATTATATTTAATAATAATATTTTTTATATAATTTATATTATATTTAATAATAATAAATTTATATATAGTTTAATACAATCACACGAAACTGGTCACTATTATGTTTGGATGAATGCTTTTGTTGATTATGAGTAGTAGATAAAGGTGCTGATTGACCTTTGGACCCTTGACCTTTACATGTACATGGTACTGCGCATAAATGACGTCCATTAATTCAATGGGTCTCACACATAAAACGTTGCAATATTTTTTGCCCCCTATCGCGGGTACTCACATAAATTACGACCCAAAAATTTTCGCCCCCTATTTCGGGTACTTACATAAAAAACGTAAAATTTTTCGCCCCCTTTTAAAATATCTAACGTACCACGTGACCATTTCGATAACCACGTGGTATAACCATCGCGCGATAATTGAATTAAATTTAATTAAATACAACTAAATTAAATTTAATTTAGTTGTATTTAATTTCGTTGAATTTAATTTTGTTGATTTTAATTTAGTTGTATTTAATTTCGTTGAATTTAATTTTGTTGATTTTAATTTAGTTGTATTTAATTTTGTTGAATTTAATTTTATTTAAATTCAGTTTATTAAATTTCAAATAATTTAATAAATAATTTAATATACAATTAGGATTTCATATAAATAAATAATGTAAACATTGGTTTATTTACATTTATACAATGGTTTGTTTACATGTAAACATTGGTTTGTTTACATGTAAACATTGGTTTGTTTACATCTATTCAATGGTTTGTTTACATCTAAACACTTGATTGTTTACATCTATTCAATGGTTTGTTTACATCTAAACACTTGTTTGTTTACATGCAAAAAATAAATAAATTTTACATTTTTTAAAAACTAATAAATTAAATAATCTAAATAAAATGTATAAAATAAATCATTCAATTCAGATAATGATTTAACACCAGTAAAATTAACTTTACCCGTACGGGAGATGTTTGCTTTTTTCTTGTCACCGTAGTTAATGATCAATAATGGAAACCTCTGAGGTTGATAATAGGCCCGAATACCAATAAATGATCCATAGTCCGCCAGATTTATTGATCGGTTAAGTGCAAAAGTAGCCACCATATTAGTTACCGTAACATTGTTTAGTTGGACATCAAAACCGAGCTTTTGAATCATACGCGCAAATCTTCTTATGGCTATTCTACCGTTATCAACTGAATTAGTCCCAATACATATTAATTTTCCCGATTGATATAACATAATTGTTGCCTTTGGTTTTCTTAAGCGCACAATTAAGCGAACAAATTTTTTATTATCATACACACAATTATTCAAACAATTTGTAATTTTTCGTAAATTCAATACTTTATTAAAATTAAACAAATTAGCAGTCATAGATACATTAGTAATTTGTAAATCATTATTTGTTAACATTTTTATTCATAAGAATATTAAGACTACTGCTAAGAGGTAAACTTGTTGGACGTTTGATGGGCATAGGGTGAATACCACATACGTCATTCCCAGTGTTTTCTGTAGACGCAATACCTGTGCTGGTTGAAACCGGAATTTCAGGCCAAGACCACACTTCATCGAAATAGCTTTTAGTTTTAATTCCAGGTGGCGTTGGAAGAAGCGATCGTGTATTTTGCTGATGATTGACAAATTTTGATGTTTTATCCGCGATGTCGTCAATTTGTTTAAGAATATTGTCTTTTTCGTTAAACAGTAGTTCCAGCTCTTTATATCGCAAATTCACCAAATTATTTTTGCTGTAGTTGCGGTGAAAAATTGATACACTATTGTTGTGATTGTCTGTAACAAATTGAAGTGAGCCAAAGGACACATTGACGGTACCAACTTTTTTCTCTTTAAACACAATTTCTCGTATAAGATTAAAAAAGTCGTCGGATTGAATTACCAGCAGATCATCAAACATTTTACCATCTTTTAGGTCGGTTATGATAATATAAAAAAGTGTTGAATTCAAATGTAAAACACATTTTACTGATACTACTCTTTTGAAATTATTAGTAGTACTAAGAGTTAGAAAAAAACCAGAAACTTCTGTGTGAGACATTTTCAATGGTAAAATAAAAGTTAACTACTGTATTTATATACAAAGTAAATAAATGTTGATGTAATTAAAACTTATTTTTATTGGTTATAAATACAATGATATATGCATTTATTATGTTAACTCAATAGTGATTGGTTCTGATTCCAAGTCCATTGACTCTTCAGGTACTATTTCCTGAATAGGTGTAATCGTTGACTCAATAGCTACAAATTTATTCCATATCCAAGGTTTTAATTTAATTATGTGTTTAATATCCATTCTAGTTAGTATCATTGCAGCTATTTTCAGTTGTTTTTGATAAAGTATTGTCAGTTTTAAATATGGGTCTCTAGTGATGTATAGCTCATTATTTTTCTCATTACGATAACCACTATTTCGTTGTTTTAGTTTTCCCACGAGCCATAAATATTGATCTAATTTTAGACAAACACTCAATAATGGTCTATAACTAGGGCTATGCTGAGTTATTTTAATTAATTGTATTACACTATTTTTATTTTTAACAGCAACTAATTTAATGACTTTAGCGTAGCCATCACAACCGGGAATTATTTTAGTGCTCATTATAGTACTATTATACTTGATGAGAGATATACTACATCAACATTAATTAGTCTTATATAGTAGTTAAAAATAAATAACAGTATATAAGTAGCATTATATATAAGACTGTAAAAGTAAAAGTCAAAAGCAATACAAATAACAATCAAAATGTCTACAAGTATTGTTGATACGCCTAAAAGAGTTTTTAACTATGAGCACGTTTACACTCATATTATTACAAATAAAAAATCTAATTTCAAAAAAGTTATTCGATTGAGTAAATCAGAAGACCAAATGCGTGTGGATATACGACTGGCTTTTGCTAATGAAGATGAGAAATTACAATATACGAAACGCGGTGTTAACTTAAATGTGGACGAGTTTCGTCATCTAATTGAAGATATTAAAGCAAAAGGGATTGATGGCAATATTGAAGACATTGGAGATATTGATAGGACTATTAAGTTCAAGAAAGATGATAAAGGTTTTTACAACATTATTGTTGTAAAATGCCTCTTAACATATGCTAGTGTTAGTTTGACGTCATATGAGATCAAAAATATAATTATACTTAATGATGAAATATTTAAAATGTATACTAATAATTAAATAAAGAGATTTAAATTTCATCAATGTTTATTTTATTGAGTTTCACTGTCATAAAAGCAAATGTGTTTTTCAAGTAAGTGTTTAGTTGCTTTAAAATGACTAAAGTGTATGGTCGCGATAGTTTTGATCGTTATGGTGACGACTTGTGTGGACTAATAATAAAACACTTACCTGCAAAAAGTAAAGTTACTTTACTTACTGTTAGTAAACAATGGCAACGAATGATATTTACAAATCAACAAACACTCAGAATTGCTGAGTTTGATGATGAATGGGATGTAGACCACAATAGTATAAGTCTTTGGTCAGATGGTTATCGAGAATCATTACAAAAAGTATCACAAGATTTTAAGCAAATCAAACTATTGGAATTTGATGTGTTTTATCGATTTAATGAGACGTTTTTTAATTCGTTTCGTCATTTGAAGCAAATTAATATTTATACGGCCGTTCAATGCTTAGCAATAGAGAATGTTCGGGGGATACTTCGTCAAAACTTTCCAGAACGGATAAAAGCTATACGTTATATGAACACAATTAATTTCAAGAATATGAATCAGTTTATTGAGTTTATTAATAAATTCGGTTCTAAAGCCATTGAATTACACGTAGGTGGATCAGTTGATAGAAATACTGTATGTAACCATTTGGCGACTCTACCTCAACTAAAAGTTCTCAGTGTGGATCAAAAGTTATGTCAAGGAAATTGGAAGTCAATTATAAATAATCAAAATATCACTAATTTAAGATTGAATTTTGTCGACTTTTACAACGCCATAGAACTGTACAATGTTATGCCTACTACACCAAATAAAATTCAGTTTACATTAAATTCATCACACAATATTGAGATGTATGACGATTATAAGATGGTTCGGTACTCATTGAAAATGCTTTTCATAAAAGGACACTTCTTGTCACCGTTTGATTTTGTCAACTCAGGATTCAAATGTCTTTATGTTAGAAAATTTAAATTATTTATTGCTCACAGAATGCTAGAGCCGTTTTGTATAAATATATTTAAGACAAAAATGATGGATATTTGTGAAACCGTTATACTCAACACAAGTATAAACATATATTTAAATGTTGACAAATATCTAAAGCCGCTAATAATGAAACCAAATATAACCACATACGTTTTAATGGAATACGGGTTTAATCAACGATTATTTGATTTATTGGTACTTAAAGCTGAGACTTACCCCGACAAAACAATTACTGTATCAATGTTTGGACCTCCATTGAATAAATACTGTAAAAATAATTTAATTATATATACTTATACTAAATTAATTAAAGACAATATTGTAATTACATAAATAAATTTATTGAATAAAAAAATTAATGTGATTGATAATAATTATTTAGCCATTTCCATAATAAATTGCATTTATTTGAAGCGCAGCGCAGGAGTTTTCGATCGGGAACAATTCTATTGTGAAAATGACACGGGAGACCACCATAAAATTGTTTAAGTTTTGAATAGTTGGGACATTTGTATTCATTGAGATTAATATACGGTATTTTCCATAAGTCCAATATAATTGCCAATTGTTGGTTTTTTATGGCCAAATATGGTTTATCGTGTGATTTAATTTTATGATACATCATATATATCACTTGATTAGGTTCGAGAGATGAGTTGTGAGTGATATCGGTGTTGTGGGCTCTCAATGAAAAGCCAAACAGATTGTTAGCCAAATATAAATTAGTTATACGGTCTTTAAGGTCCATATCAACAAAGCGAAGGTCTGTGTCACACAGTTCACACTGTTTAAGTGTATGTGATAACACACATACTTCCCGCGGATAAAACACGCCATCAACAGTGAAACCCTGTGCATCCATAACACCGCATATTTGATTAATTTTTTCCATTACTTACTAAAAAATTATGTCTTTCCGTACGAAAATTACTAAAGTTTAAGTAGTTTAGCAATTTTAGCAACTCTTCCAAGTCTTTTATATCATTTAATTGCTTGCCTTCTTCTATAAAGTATTTTTTAATTTCCTTTGAAAAATATGTTGACGGTTCAACCAAATATGGCGCGTGTAGATTTGCGTCACTCAAAACTATCAATAGTTTTTCGTCATATAGTTTCTCCATTTGTTTATAAACCACTCTATACTGACGTATATCTTTATACAAATGTGATAAGCTACAGCTGCCATCTGTATAACATATCTGCCAACTTATCATTAATATCACTACTGAAAGTAAATATTTTACAAAAGTTATCAAAGTTCGCGCCATTGAAATAATTTGATAGAAAAAATACACAATATTTTCCACATGTAGTTGAGTATACACTTTGAAAATTAATAGTGTTATAGAACCAACCACTACTACTGTTGTCTTTTATAAAGTTTATGATTTCTTTGTGTAGTGGGGGTAAGCCAAATGAATCAAAATAAACTACACTGTTATTATATTTATATATTGCAACCCAATGTTCTCCTGGTTGATTAGCTTTATCTGTATTTACAATTAATCCACTGTTATTAGGTATAGTATTAGGTAATTCATCTCTAGGATAGGTGCCATAATACTTGATACAGCTACGAAAATATTTATTTATTTCTAATGTATTCATGAAAAGTCTTTAACAGCAAATCGGTTTTTCTGTATTTCAATTAAACTATCGTATTCACAATATATTAAAGCAGTTATTTGTTCGGCTAAAGGGTAATTAAATTTTAATTCAATTCTAAGTCCACCTCTTTGTAATGGAGATACATAACCACTTTTTGCAACGCCATCTGATAGGTCAGGTATGAAATTAAATGCAAATATTGAAAAACCTTCGGCAAATTCATCTTTTGTAATGTCACAAGTAGTATGGCTCAGCTGATTACTAACTTCAAATAAACTAAAGTATTCTCTAATATATTTATCATTTTGAAAGTCAGGTGTATACGGTTTATGCGGGTACTGTTGACCATTTAAATAACAAGCAATATGCCGTAAACTATAGTGTTTAAAATAAAATGGATTAAGTGTTTGAGAGCCGTTATAAGCATCATTACTAACAAATGATATATACAGCTTCCTAGGTAGAACACCACTCTCAACATTATTCAAACAATAATCAATACTATCCTTTGGTATAGTACATGTTTTTACTTCACGGCGGGTAATAAAATATAGTGCAGGTTTATCTTCTTCAAGCATTTTATTATGTGCTAGTACTACTTGTGAATGAACAATTGACCGATGAATATAAAGTCTAGTATCTATAATGTTAACTTTTGGAACAATAGATTTATCATACATTAAGTAGAAATCGGGAGAGTTTGGATGTATTTTTATATTAATAGTTACACCACCTATTAGTGATTTTAATTGTTGAGATAAATCCAAATGTAATTTTCCATACAATTCAATATGACGGCTAACTGCTAGTTTTTTACCTTTTGGTGATAACCGTTTTTGTCGCTCTAAGTTATGATCATTAAATGGGTAACTATCTTTAACCCACATTGATGTTTGCATATGTGTTGACTTTGATTGAGAAGATGTATTAAGTAATGCATCAAAATAAGCAATATATGGATAATTTATAGATGAACTGGTGATAGTTGTTTGACCTATTTTTACATCTATTTGTTTTATAAATGAGTTTAATAAATAATTAACGGGTGATATTTTTTTCCAATCGTCAGCCGTAATATCGGGTGATTCAGTTTTAGTTAACTCAATTTGCAAACATAGGTACAATTCAGATTTATTTAAATTGATATATTCATTGATTCCAGTAGTTATTTCAAATTCAATGGGTGAATCAGCTTTTATTGTAGTTAGCGGTCTGTGATCTGTTTGTATATCTTTTTCAATCATTAATTGAGTTGGAGGGACACCAAATATATCCAACTCCGGTAAAGTCATTAAAGACGACAATGGATGAATAGTAGTCATTATATTAGTGTTGGTTTTCTTCCTGATTTACGACTACGTTTACGTCTTTTATATACTTTTTTAGTGACTTTGCGTTTAGATTTATTTATTCTGCGCTTGCGTCTCCTTCTTCTAATACCCATACCTCTTTGACGTTTCATTGTACTGAGTTTATCACTTACGTCACTGAGTACTGTATCAGCAGTTTTAAGTAATTGGTTTTTACTGGCGTCACCTAGTGATTTACCTCTTAATACTTCACTACCTATACCTTGAAATGCTTCCCAACCTTGTTTTGCTATATATTTTAGTGCTGGTTGTATGTGTTTAAAAATTTTACCAAATATACCATTACCACCTTGATATCTGTGACCACTATATACTACTATACCGTTACCGGCTTGCGATTTATAATAATCAATGTATGGGTTATCCATCTTTTATACTTTTTTAATATGTAAAGTTAATGTAACTCTACCGAATTTAAATGGTATAGGTCTTCCACTGTCGTCTCTTATATAGATTTTAATTGTGTCAAATTGATTTAGTCTAACGGGTCTGTATTGTGGTGTCTCATAATTTAAGTGCACTGTATCACCAAATTTAGATTTACGTGGTATTTCAACTACACGTAGCAATGGTGCAAATGTGTCACCAACAAGAGATGGATATACAATATCAGTGTATAAGTATAATAAATGATATCCACCAGATATTTCTACTGGATGATGAGCTTTCACTTCATCATTTGTATATACATTATTAACTGTATAATCATTAATTGCATTTTCAGTATTATAATAATTATAGTAATTATTTCTATTTTTAAGTCCTAACAAACATTCAATCTCATCACCCAAGTTAACAAATACTCTAACAGAGTCTTCAAGTTTCCCACATATTAATGTAACGTAATTATTTAATTCATTATATATCAGTTTTGGAGGTACTATTCCTTTAAATTTAGCAAATATACTATTTATTTCACTAATTAAATTTGATG
Organism: Oppia nitens; assembly: GCF_028296485.1. Lineage (NCBI taxonomy): Eukaryota > Metazoa > Arthropoda > Arachnida > Sarcoptiformes > Oppiidae > Oppia > Oppia nitens. Next base: position 9,474 of record NW_026533250.1, read on the forward strand.
GTCGTTCATAAAAACCGGCTTTAATTGTATAAATATTGGAGTCATTATTGTAGATATTACCCATCTCATCATATAGAGATACTTTATAGTCATTTAAAATATTATACCATGATTTTGTATATGATATTTCTGTTATACCAACTAACCAATCAGTATATTTTGGTATACTTGTCAATAAATCATTTTGGGGATCAAATTTCATTACAGCTCCTAATTTAGTTCGGAAATCGCTTAATGTATTGTCACCGGTACTAACATTAGAACTCAAAGTAATATATGAACTCATTTTATTCACAAATTATAGTATAATTTAATTTTGTACAATTCCACTTGGATTGATGAATTTTATTATTATATAAAAAAATAATTAAAACTAAAACAATAATTAATAAAGTTATTAAAATAGATATTATTTTACAAATCGTTATTTGTGACATCTTTTATAACTTTATTGCAAATACGTAATCTTGGATTAGGTAATATATATCCCAATGCGCTGGTCAATATGATTGTCCACAAATTTTTATTGCCGAAATCAAATGATAGATTAACTAAACTAACGACAATTACTAATGTTATTAAAAATACTTGTATTGAAAATAATATTAAGTCTGATGGACAAACTTTTTTGTTACGAAACATTTTCAATATTATCTGTCCAACTATTATAGCTTTCCGGATAGTTTAACCACTTTACAAAGTATTCAGTTTTTCCACGGCGTTTACGTTTTTTAATAACTTTTTCAATTCTGTACAGATTATCAGTAATTTGTTGCAATTCCTGGGGATAAAAGCGCTGCTCAAGTATATTTCCCTGTTCATCTCTTAGCTTAAAAACATACTGTTTATCACCTTTTATAGTATTTTCAACAGTAAATATTTGGTCTGTCCAACTAGGGTAATATCCTTTATCAAATGCTTTCATGTCATATACTCGTCTTACTTTATCACCAGTATTTATTTTGTTTGGGGTTAATTTAGTTTTAGAGAACAGGTTGTTATACACAAGTTTTTCATTAGTAGTAGAGACATCTATTGGGCGCATTTTAATTGATCGATGATATGATGAATTATATGTGTCAACAAAATCCTTAATGACGTCAATATATTTACGTGTACCTTTGGCAGTAAAATACTTAAACATACGTGTTTTAAGTGTACGGTTAAAACGCTCAACAATAGCACATTTAATTCGATGATCATTAGATGTGAAGTAGTTAATGTTTAGCTCTTTCAGTAATTTTTGTAAATCGCTATTAATAAACTCTTTACCTTTATCTGTTCTTAAAGCTAAAGGTTTTTGTTTTTTAAAAATATTTGTAAAAACACTAGTTATTGTTTTTGCATTTTTATTTTTTAGCGGTATTGCATAAGCATATTTACTAAAACAATCAATAACAGTTAATAAATATGTATAGTGTTTATTAGTACCGCTAAATTCTTTCATATCAACCAAATCAGCCTCCCATTGCTGATTAATATGTTTAACTACTATACGATTACGTTTAAAGTTTTTGATCACTGGCTTATGAAGTGTATATGTTAATTGTTTAGATAACCAATTTTTTACATCTTTTAGAGTTATACTACTATCTATTTTATTAGCAGCTATAAATAATTTATTAATTGAACTAAATGATGCATTATGCTTAGTATTATAATAAATTTTTGATAGTATTTGATCGATCATAACTTATACCAATTATCTACAGATTTATTTGGTATAACTTTTTTTAAATGTTTAGTAGGTTTGAGTTTACTAATAAATTTATTTTTAATAGATTTTTTGTTTTTTGATAATGTAGGGTTCACTTTAGATATTGTATTTTTTACTATTGATTTAACAGATGTTTTATAAGACTTTTTTAATAAAATTTTTTGTACAATATCTTCAATTATTTTTAAAAAATTTTCACTTATATTATTTTCTGTTTTAGGGGGTATAGTTTCTATTACTTTATTAAGTTTAGTTTCAGTAATAGGATCACTATCTGATAATAATTGAATTTTTCGAAATGACATTATGTAATTAAATCAATAATTGACGTGACTATTGGTATTAACCACAACCAACCGCCGCTTTGCACAACCAACTTTTTTGACACTGATATTTTATTAGGTTTATTAAATTTATTAAACAATTTTTTATGTTTAAGTATTTTAGATGCATTAATTTTATCCAATACTATATTACCTTTTATAATATTTACGACTATTTCTTTAAGTGCTAAATAAAAATTACGGTCGCGGGACATATATTTTAATATAGATTTTTGTGCTTTAGGTGACTGTAATTTTGCAATAAATTTCAAGTCATGACAATACTTTTTTAAATTTTCAGACATTATTTAGGTACATAAGCAATAGGAGCCAATATATTATCTACAGGTATTATATTTGTCTGTATTCTATATTTTTCTGGAGTGTCTTGTTTTAAGTCAACTCTTATATAACCATATTGTATAGATGTTGCATCATTATAAGCATCAATTAAAAATTTAGATTTATTTGGATATATTTGTGAAGCCAATGATATTATTTGTCGCTTATCTCTGGGATTTTTCAAAAGTATCAAATAATGACAATTTATGCTAATTGTTCTCATTTGCGACCCCTGGTGGAAAATATTTTGTGCAATAAAAACAACACTTATATTTAAATGGTGGCTCCCTTTAGTGAATAAATTTGCTAATGTAATGTTATTGCCTAACTCTGTCATAAGATCATCAACTATAATAATATGAGGTCCATACTCTTTGACGTCATCTTCGGAAGGTAGACCTTCTATATATTTTACGTCACAATTATTTATAGGTTTTTCATACAAGTTTTGCCACTGACCGTAAGCCCACATGACTTTTAACACTGTAGGTGTAGTTTCAAAATATAATGATTTCCTGTAATGTTCTAGTATATTGCGTATTAGTACAGTTTTCCCGCTACTTGTAGGACCTGCAGTCATACAAGTAAATGGATGTTTGAAACATAAATGTTTTGTTTGAATTTTTACTGTATTCATAATTATCTAATTTAAAAATAATAATTAAGTAATATTTAGCTTATATATTATTTATAAATAAAAATTACAATATACTAATAATATACATGTAGCTCTCTAACAACAAGCATTACAATAATAAAAAATGTAGATGTATTTTGTTTACTGCGCAGTCAATGTCAATGTCAATAACAGGTTTCAATATATAAGCTGCACTTGAACTTGAACTACACACTTGTTTTTGTGCTCTTGTAGTGTTCACATCAACTATTATAAATATTACTTTTTGATAATAATTGTTTGAGTTTTAATTGTTTTTGTAATTATGTCGAAACGATCAGCATCTGATGTCAATACAAGTAATAAGCGCCGTATGGGTGAATGTAAGCAGATAATTTTATAATTATGTAATAATTAACTAATTATTTTTTATTTAGTGTTTCAGTTGTTAAGTCAACACGTGGACGACATACCAGATGGTATGTCATGGGGTCAGGCATTAGACTCATTAAGTACAATGCCTGAAGGTGCTAATGTTAACGAGTGGTTAAAAAGTGTGAAACAAGACAAAAATGATGGTTTTGATGTTCAAAACAATAACAAAGAAAATGGCGGAAAAATGAAAACAATAACATTGTTAGCAATAACGGTGTTGACCCTCGATTAGATGACAGCAATGGTACTTATATGAATAATGTTTCACAAAATTCAGATGCTGAACCGGATCCCAGAGGTAATTAATTATTAAATTATAATTATAAATTTTTAATAATTATATATATATCAGTCAATACACAATATGGCGGTGAACACTCTCATGATGATAATGAAGCAATGATTTCCGGAGCTCCTGACCCTCGAAATGAAGATGAAGAAGATCTGATGACTAATAATGAACCACAAGGTCAATTACTATATTCATTTAACCGTCAACCGCAAATCCAATCTTATGACAAATTCAAGCGCAAACAGTACACTCAGCGAATTAAATTTAACCACAATTTAAGAGATTTGAATGGATTTAACGATATTGAAGAAGAGTTTTCGGAAGCCATTGCTGATGTTTGTTTACCGATATTTCAAAAACATTCTGGTGAAGATTTCTTTACATTAATTATGTCAAATGAAGACCTCAACAAACCAATATTTATCGGTAATTTAAATAATTATAATAAAATTGATATTAATTAAAACATTAATTTTAAGGTAACCGAAAAATTGAAAACTTTGATCGACACGAACCGCTGAGTTTGATTAGCAAAATTGCTCAATCGAATCAAACATTTTATATGAGTAATTTTGATATTACTTTATATGTAACGGAAACGCTTAAGGGAAGTGGACGCAAAACTAAAGCTCCAGAGACAACAATCCAAAAAGCATTAGAAAGCGCTCTGTGGTCTCAATTAACAATAGTGGTATGTATTTTTATTATATAATAATTACTTTATTAAATTTTTATTAATACCAATATAGATAATAGCTGCGGATATAGAGCTATTTATGTGGGTATTCAATGGTTTGCAATGGGTTTTAATACTTCAAGACTTCATAACAATCAAGAGTGGAAAAGATTAATTGGTCAAAGTTATGGAGATTTACCACAGCGTAATGGAGCTCAAGATCTTGTGGTAAAAATAAATCGTCAATTCAACGCTAATTTAGACTACAGCCAACCGCTAAAAGCTAATAACTTTCCTGTTATTCAACAGTATTTAAATAATATCGGTCCTTATAAACTTATGATTATTGATGCCTCTGATGATGAAAACATTATTTATCAGTCTGAAGATATAATCACCGACAATGAGATATGGCTTGAGTATATTATACTCAATAAAGTTGGTCATTACAATTTTATTAAAAACATTAATGCATACAGAAATGACACAAAAGTTTGCAATCAATGTCATACAAGACATCATGTAATTGATCACAAATGTACAAATTGTACATTATGTGGATCAAATGTTAAATGTGATAAAGTAGCAATAGATCAGTTAATCGAGTGCGATGTATGTAAAAAAACATTCAATGGAAATATTTGCTATGATAAACATATAAACAACAATATATGTCTTGAGAGAAAACAATGTCAACACTGCGATGTTTGGTATAAAGTGGACAAAATCAATAAACATCAATGCAACTATCTCAAGTGTCGCAATTGTGGTGTCAAATACAATTCATGGACTCAACACAATTGTATGATTAATCCTTTAAATCATGATAAACTTAAGAAAGAAGACGACAAAATTAAATTTATAGTTTGTTATGATATCGAATCAAGTCTTGTGGTAACGGATAACATAAGTAAACACCAACCAATGTTACTAATTTCAGGTAATTTTTAATAAATAAATATATAAAATACTTTAAATAATTTCATTATTTATTATCAGAATGTGTTTGCGATAACTGTTGGGATGTAAATTCACGTCAAAAATCAACAAATAATTGCAATACATGTGGTTTAGGTCAACATGTTTTTCAGAACAAAAGTTGCGTTAAGTCGTTTTTTGATTATCTAATATCCTTATCACAAACAGCTGACTCACACAACAATGCAAAAGTTTATGTTTTCGCACACAATGCTAAAGGCTATGATAGTCATTTTTTATTGCAAGAATTAATTAACTCTAATTACAAGAAAAAACAACCCGAACTTATTATGACTGGAATGAAAATATTGAAAATGGTTTACTACAATATTGAGTTTATTGACTCTTTGTGTTTGTTTCAACAACCATTAGCATCGCTACCGAAATCATTTGGATTTGAAAGCGTTGTCACAAAAGGATATTTTCCTCATTTATTTAATACTGAACCCACTGAAGAATTTATACCAACACAATACATAGGTAGAATACCTGATATTAAGTATTTTGGTATTGATCACATGTCACCATCAAATGCTGATTCATGTCAAAAATGGCACGAAGAGTACATACAATCAGGTCAACAATGGGACTTTAAACATGAAATAGTTAAATATTGTCAAAATGACGTCAAAATATTAACTATGGCTTTAATGGAGTTCCGCAAATTATTTAAAGATATCACCGGATTAGATCCAATTACTCGAAAGTTTACTTTAGCTGGTGTTGGATTGGAATACTTTAGAACACAAGTATTACAAGAAAATATAATTGGAGTGACGCCACTTGAAGGATACAGTAATCGCCGAAATAAATCAATATCCGGAAATGTATGGCTAGATTTAAAAGAATATGAAATCAATAAAAAAATTGCTCGAGAAGTGAAATTAGGTAATGAATTTGCTGATGGTTTCTGTCACGAAACCAACACTGTGTATGAATATTGGGGGTGTTATTGGCATGGGTGTCATGTTTGCTTTAACGGAGAAATTAGAAACGCTTCTCGCGGTGTAGGACGTAAATCATATGATGAAGTCTATGACGAGACAATAAAAAAGGTAATTAATTAGTTATATAATTATTATTTTGAAATTAATTTGTATTTATTTATTTAAGCTCTCATATTATCAGCGATGTGGCTATAATGTTGTCCAAATATGGGGACATCAGTTCAAAGATTTACTCGAAAGTCTACCACAAAATATATCAGACTTTGTCAATAATAGACAATTAGTTTACAAGTCTTTGAAAAAATACAAGCCAATAAACATTAGAGAAGCGTTTTTTGGTGGCCGGACTAACAATTTATACTTTAATTATAAATGTAATAATCAAAATGAAAAAATAATGTATTTAGACGTCACTAGTCTTTACCCGTATGTCTTATCGAAACGGTTATTTCCTATTGGACACCCGTCAGTTTTAACCGATTTTATTAATACTTCAATTGATAATTATTTTGGATTTATTAAGTGCCGCGTAATTCCGCCAAAACAGTTATATATTCCAATACTTCCCGTAAGATATAATGGAAAACTTTATTTTCCATTATGTAAGACTTGTTTAGAATCGAAATCAGATGATTATTGTGTACATTCAGATTGTGAACGGATGTTAGTTGGCACGTGGTTTAGTGAAGAGCTTAAATGTGCATTAAACTTTGGTTACAAAATTAACTTAATTATTGAAGTATTAAATTACGAAGAAAAATCAAGTGAAATTTTTTCTCCATATATTAAAACTTTTTTAAAAATTAAAACTGAGGCATCGGGATGGCCAGACAATTGCGTAACTGAAGAGCAAAAAAATACTTTTGTCAGCGAATTTAAAGAAATAGAAGGTAAATGTTGTTTATTTATTTGATATATTTAATTAATAAATATATTTTAATATAGACGTTGAATTAGATGTCAATAATATGGTTAAAAACTCTGGTTTGCGCACAATATCTAAGTTAATGCTCAATAGTTTATGGGGAAAATTGGCCCAATTATCTAATCAGGGTCAAGTTAAAATATGTTCAAATTATAATGACTATTATAGTTTGCTAACTGATGCAAAGTATAAAATAACAGGTATTATATTATAATTAGTTATTATTTAATATATTAATAATTATATTATTTGATAAATAGGTGAAGTACATCCCAATAGTGAAAAACTTATAGTTAACTATAAGTTAGTTGACGACATCTTATCAAAGCCTGGTAACACATCAGTGGCATTGGCTGCCATGGTAACTGCTTACGCTAGACTACATCTGTATAGTATACTACATTCAATTGAATCAGAAGCTGACGGACGTGTATTATATTTTGACACCGACTCTGTTATCTTCAAACACAACGCGTCACAAAACTGGAGTGTACCAACAGTTGGTAATTTTTTGGGTCAACTTACAGATGAAATAGAAAAAGACTTTGGAAGTGAAGCGTACATCAAGGAGTTTGTATCGTGCGGTCCAAAAAACTATGGTTACAAAGTCGTGTTACCAAATGGTAATGAAATAAACAAATTGAAAGTTAAAGGTTTAGCAATAACAGAAAAAGCTAAACATATTGTTAATTATTATACAGTAGTAGATATTGCTGATAAATACAGTAGAGGTATTTATGATAGTCGTCAAGTACCACAACAACAATTTAGATGCGATAAATTTCATAACATTAACACAGCAGTATTTAATAAAAAATATCAAGCAGTATCCGATAAACGTATAATAGTACAATCACATGATGTATACCAAACTATTCCTTATGGCTATTGTTTATAAATAAAATTATCAAATTAATTAAAATTTCTTTATTTATATTATAAAATACTTTATACATTTTTATAACCAATGAATTTTTTTATAGTTAATTAACGTTTTTATTTACATTTTTGAATACAATAACAAACTATTTTTAAGGTTTTTTTACATTTTTGGATACAATAACAAACTATATTTATGGTTTGTTTACATTTTTGGATACAATAACAAACTATTTTTAGGGTTTGTTTACATTTTTGGATACAATAATAAACTATATTTATGGTTTGTTTACATTTTTGRATACAATAACAAACTATTTTTAAGGTTTTTTTACATTTTTGGATACAATAACAAACTATATTTATGGTTTGTTTACATTTTTGAATACAATAACAAACTATTTTTAAGGTTTTTTTACATTTTTGGATACAATAACAAACTATATTTATGGTTTGTTTACATTTTTGAATACAATAACAAACTATTTTTAWGGTTTGTTTACATTTTTTAATACAAWAGCAAACTATTTTTATGGTTTGTTTACATTTTTGAATACAATAACAAACTATTTTTAAGGTTTTTTTACATTTTTATACTATTTTTAAGGTTTGTTTACATTTTTGAATACAATAAYAAACTATTTTTAAGGTTTGTTTACATTTTTGAATACAATAACAAACTATTTTTAWGGTTTGTTTACATTTTTGAATACAATAACAAACTATTTTTATGGTTTGTTTACATTTTTGAATACAATAACAAACTATTTATATGTTTTGTTTACAAGTAGTTATACAGTAGGGTAGTTTGTTTACGAGTAGTTATAAAGTAGGGTAGTTTGTTTACATTTTTGAATACAATAACAAACTATTTTTAAGGTTTTTTTACATTTTTTAATACAAAAGCAAACTATTTTTATGGTTTGTTTACATTTTTGTAAACAAATATAAACTATTTATATGTTTTGTTTACAAGTAGTTATACAGTAGGGTAGTTTGCTTACGAGTAGTTATAAAGTAGGGTAGTTTGTTTACATTTTTGAATACAATAATAAACTATTTTTATGGTTTGTTTACATTTTTGAATACAATAACAAACTATTTTTATGGTTTGTTTACATTTTTGGATACAATAAGAAACTATTTTTATGGTTTGTTTACATTTTTGGATACAATAACAAACTATTTATATGTTTTGTTTACAAGTAGTTATACAGTAGGGTGGTTTGTTTACGAGTAGTTATAAAGTAGGGTAGTTTGTTTACGTTTTTGAATACAATAACAAACTATTTTTATGGTTTGTTTACATTTTTTAATACAATAACAAACTATTTTTAAGGTTTTTTTACATTTTTGGATACAATAACAAACTATATTTATGGTTTGTTTACATTTTTGAATACAATAATAAACTATTTTTATGGTTTGTTTACATTTTTGGATACAATAACAAACTATTTATATGTTTTGTTTACAAGTAGTTATACAGTAGGGTGGTTTGTTTTTTATAAAGTAGGGTAGTTTGTTTACGTTTTTGAATACAATAACAAACTATTTTTATGGTTTGTTTACATTTTTTAATACAAACTATTTTTATGGTTTGTTTACAAACAAATATAAACTTTTATATGTTTTGTTTACAAGTAGTTATTTACATAGTTATTAGGGTAGTTTGTTTACGTTTTTGAATACAATAACAAACTATTTTTAAGGTTTGTTTACATTTTTGAATACAATAACAAACTATTTTTATGGTTTGTTTACATTTTTGAATACAATAACAAACTATTTTTATGGTTTGTTTACATTTTTGAATACAATAACAAACTATTTTTATGGTTTGTTTACATTTTTGGATATACAATAACAAACTATTTTTATGGTTTGTTTACATTTTTAATACAAAACAAACTATTTTTATGGATTGTTTACATTTTTGTAAACAAATATAAACTATTTATTTATTATTATTTAAAAAGTAGATTATTTATAATGAAGTTATTACTATTTATAATAATTTTAAGTAAAATATATGTTATTTAGATGTAGTAATTGTGTTTAATAATCTAAAAAATAAAGTAATTTACTATTAGTACTGTATAAGTCAAGTAATTTAATAGTAAAATTAATTAAGTATAAGTAATTTTTAATAAAAATATAATCAATATAATAGCATTAATAATAAATATTTAAAAATATACTTATTTTATAATTATTTATAGTAATTATTAGTTAGATTTAAACTATGTAGTTGAAGTAATAGTATTAATTAATTAATAATTAATAAAATATAATCATTCTATTATCATTAGTAGTTCTTAAAGTATAATAATAATTAACATAACAGTAATTGCATATCAGTAATTAGTTAATATAAGTCAAATATTAGAAATATTTAATAAATTAACAATGTACTAATAATTTTTATTAAAATATAAGGATTATCTTAATATTATTGATTTTTTAAAATAAATATAGAAAATTTATTAGTATTTAAAAGATTAATATAAATAAAATATAAGATAACTTAAAAATGTATTAGTAACTTTAATTAAATAGAGACTATATTAGTAATTATTATTGAAATGTAAACATTATCTTAATATTTTTAGTAGTATATTGAAAAATATAGAGACTGTAGTAGTAATATTTAATAAAAATTTATTAAAATATAAGTATTGCAATGGAATAATTAATATTTATTAAATAAATGTAAAATATTAGTATTAAATGATTATAATTATAATATAATAAGAATAAGAATTGTAAGTTATCTTTAATAAAATATAAACATTATTATAATAAAATTAATAAATATTAGTCTAAAATAAGTTTTAGTAAAATACATGTGTTTTATTGTTAGTATTTATATTTATAAATGAAATACATTTGGCATTATTAATAGTAATTCTTTTATATATAAAAAATGAATTATAAGCAATTTAGTACGAATCTAAATTATTATTAATAAAATATACACACAATAGTAGAATTTATAATAATTTTAAGTAAATATATAAAATGTATCAAAAATTTATAACTTTATTACTTTATTGTAAGCAATGTATTATAAGTAAAAGTAATTAAAAGTTTAGTAGTTTTTATAATAGTATTTGTTGCTAATGAAATATGGTATTATTAATGAAATAAAAGAAATATTTATTTTATTGATTAATGAAATAATAAAGTAATTATTTTTTAGTAGTTGTAATTATTAATCAATTATACTTACTATATTTATTAGTAATATTTTTAAATGTTTTCAATAGTTTTATTACAATAGATAATTTGTATTTTGTTTTATTTTGATTGATTAATTTATTTAATAAAAATAAATTTACAATATTATGTTAATAGTTTTTTTGTTAGAAAAATTTTGATAAATGAAACACTATTTTTGTAGTTYACAACATATTGTTATATTAATATACATTATGTTGTTTATTGTTAATATTTTTGTTGTTTGTTATGATAATACTAATATTGTAATAATAATAATAMTYAACCGATAAGCTATAGTTAAATGTTATTATAATGTAATAATATTTTCAGTTTAATAYTTTATCTATAATAATAATAATTTGAATGCTCCATTATTTAGCATTTAAATAATGGCATCCACTATATTATATAATATATATAATTTATATATATATACATTATATATATAATATTGTTGTTGTTTGACGTTTTGTAATTTTTTATTGATGTCACATATATTTATATGCCTATTATATATACTGTATATTACAATGTGTGGCCTTAATAGCCAATGCTATCTTATTTTTAGTCATATAGATAGTGCACATACAGTACAATATATAAATTTTAATAGTTGATCCCTTTCCTATCCATTGACTCTTCAAAAAATTTCATATTAACTTTTATTTTTATTTTTTATTCAGTATTATGAATAGCATAGATATCTTACAGTATATATATATATATATAGACGGGACTGATATGTGATTTGAATGCATAGTCACACCATTAGCTATCAGTTACTATATTCCTMTACCGTATASACAGTCAGGCATAGCATAGGCATAATCAGTGTCTAACTGAGTGGCAAACTGCTAGTCTAAAAGATTTATGTATTCAGTACTGTTATGGCACTGTCTCTCTCTCTCATAATATTACAGAATATTCTGTATGCTCTCTCTCTCTCTCTCTCTCTTTCTTTCTAATGTGTGCTACCAGTGCTTACAATAAGTGTTTACTCAATTTAAGAAAATGTATACACTATTTACACTGCATGTYAACACACACACACACACACACACACAAACTGTTATCAATAGTACACACTTGGCTTATATCATATAATGAACAGCCAATGAGTTCATCAAAAATAAATAAATAAATTTTATGGCAATTTATTCATATATTATAATAATGGCATAAATAGTAGTTAATGTATATTGAGATKTGTGTGTGTGTGTGTGTATGTGTGTGTGTGTGATGAGCTATATTATCATATGTATAACATATACAGTACACACACATAATAAATAATAATAATAATAATAAAGTGTATGCATGTATATCTATTTAAATTGATCATTATTTTTATTATATAAATAATATTTGATTTTTTGYCTAATCTATTAAAAATGTTATATATTKCAAAATTWAATTATAWWCACTGTTWTTTATATTTTATTTGAATACTTGTTAGAAATTTTAAAMTWAAAATTTAAATATTATTTTGTGTTGGCGGTTTGTTATTTATAGTTTTATATTTATATTTTTTTAAAAATATTATATACTAGTATACATATATTAATATATATATATATATACAAAATATATTAATAGATATATATATAAATTTTTATAGATTTTCAATTTATATAAGGTTATAATTTTTTTTATAGATTTTCAATTGAATATATTTGTCAAATTTACATTTTATTTTGTATATATTTCTATAATTCATACAAATATTTCTAATATATAATAYATAGTATACAGWAAAGTAAGTATAGTTTATGATAACTCATAGCAACTGTGATAATATTAAATAATGTTTCAGATATTTCGGGTAAATAAAAACATGATATTGAAATATGTATTGACAGTACATTACATTACATTACATTACTTGTATGTATTGAATTTTTTTCATATTTATATTTATTGAAATGTGAATATTACTCTCATATATATATACATATATATATATATATATATATATATATATATATATATTATTTGTTTTATAAGTTCCCATTTGAGTGCATATAAACATATATAYAKACAGACAGAGTGTGAGATCCTTTCAAAATGTAAATGTGTTGTTAAGCTTTAGTTCAAAGCAAATCAATGATAAAAGTAATGCAAAATCATATATATATATATAAAACATAAGTGAAAATCTTTTCAACAGWAAAARCAGTATTTTCAATAAAAAACAACAAAGTAGACATAGTGAGTGAGTGAGACATAGTGAGTGAGTGAGTGAGTGAGAGAGAGAGAGAGAGAGAGAGAGAGAGAGAGAGAGAGAGAGAGAGAGAGAGAGAGAGAGAGAGAGATGAGGAAAGGGATGACTAAGAGAATCGCAATTTACGTGAAGTTGTTTTTTGTTGCGTCTGTTTTTCTTATAATATTATCTGTATAAATGTATGTGTGTGTGTATGTGTGTGTGTGTGTGTGTGTGTGTATGTGTGTATGTGTGTGTGTATGTGTGTGTGTGTGTGTATGTGTGTGTGTATGTGTGTGTGTATGTGTGTGTGTATGTGTGTGTATGTGTGTGTGTATATGTGTGTGTGTATGTATGTGTGTGTGTGTGTGTGTGTGTTGGTGTCTGTGTCTCAACTTTTATATATATATATATTTTATTTATACTTACATTCTATATATAATAATATATATGTACTGTATATATATATATATATATATATATATATATATATATATATATATTCTATGATATTATATGATTTATATAAAAGCAAAAAAGTTTTTTATATGTATTTTTGTTGTTGTTGTCGATTTCAAGTCTCGCTAACCATAGCTTTTGAATTCACTACAGAACAGTAGTATTGCTTTAGTATTATATATTAGTTATAGTATAATGTAGTGATTGTTGTTGAAAAAAATTATTTTATATATAAGTAAATGCTTTTCAATGTCTTTATTTTGAGACCCTTTTTTTTATGTATGTATGCTTTTTTTGCTGTTGTCATTGTTTGCCCATTCAATATAATATATGCCATATATATATATCTCTCTCTCTCTCTCTCTCTCTCTAAACTTTCTCTCTCTCTCTCTCTCTTTCCAAAAAGTAATTGCCTTTTTTATTATTGAGGTAAAGACACAAATCACTGGTATTTTTTGTTAGTATTATYAGATAAACCGTTTTCAAATAGATATCTTTTTCATCACTATTGTCTAAAAACTTAGATTGCATAGGAATAACATAAAGAAAATTAAAAAAATACAGTTGAAAATTGTAATTAATTGTATGAATTGTGTATAACTAACTAAAATCAAATATAAAATAGTATAATATATTAAATTCATGGATAAAACAAATATTTAGTGCAAATTGATTTTTAATTTAAAAACATTTAATACATTTGTTTAGTATTTAACTTTTAAAACTATGATTGTTGTGATTAAAGTTAAATTTAAACATAAATTTTAGAGAATTATAGAAACAGTTATATATATATATATAAAGAATTTCAAAAATATATTTATAATTTATTAGTTTTATTGTAACATTTGTTACTTTTTTTAATTATTAATTTTATTTCCAAATGTTTTATTTAGTAATTATAATTCTTAATCGATATATTAAATATTTTTAATTAATGTTTCTAATGTACTATAAATAATCAAAAAATGAATGTTTTAGTCGAAATTATATATATATATAATATATGATTTATACTGGATAATTTATCAAATTGAGTGACAAATTTATTATTAATGTTATACAGGGGAAAAATCAACGCAAAAATTAACACATTTATACTGTATATATATATATATATATTTGTTGRTACACACAGTTCAATCAGATAACATAAATATACATTTAATATGATATTTGACTAATTTTWCAAACTGTCTAATAATWCATTATATATATGGCMCTGTTTAATAATCAATCAAAATCAATTTGTAATAATAATAATAATATTGATAATAATAATAATCACAATCACACACACAAATTKYAATATGTTTATCATAATTGCTTTGTTTAATACTATAAATTAATATATCTATCAATTATAAATTATATTCAAATTTTATATGTTTACTATTATAAACATTAAAACTAATTAAGTTTTTTTTACTTTTTTATTAAACATAGTTTTATGGATATTAATTGATCGATTTTTTTTATCATTAAAGTATTATATATATAATAGTATATTTAATAATTGCAAAATTATTATATTAAATATAATTTTTTAGGATTATTAATTTTGATAAATTTAATTATTATTATTGCAGTATTGAAAATATTAATAAAAATTTTAGCACTTTTATGAAACTGATAACATATCATATTAAATAGTTTTTAAAAAAATAGTTTTTAAAATTTTCAAACAAAAATACTTTATGATATTCATAAGTTATAGCATTTTTAAAAAATACAATATAGCATATCATAAGCTAAATAAATATAAAACACATAAAAAATTCTTATATTATATTCAAGTATTGCACATAATAAATAAATATRTATATACCATATAAAAAAAGTTAAAATGTGAAATATGCTTTAAAATAATAAATTAAAATTCAATGTATGTTTTTGACACGTTTTGGTGGCGCTAAAGGGTATATCAATATATTATTTTCTCAGAGAAAGAGATATACTATATATATATATATCGTATATGATATGATAAATACAATACAACAAAAAAATATAACTCAAATCATTATAAAATTGAAAATTTTTAATATAAGTGCCAAATATTTTACTATGAATATAGCTATAACTACTACTACTACTACTACTACTACTACTAATATTTTTAAAATCATTAGTAGCATATATATAGCATCAGCTGTCTTATGATAAAACTTAATTAAATGTTGATTTAAAGTACAAACACATTAAATGTTTAGTATATATATATACATATATGTAGATATATAAAATAGTTGACACAGTAGCTTAAAACTAGTAATTTTTAAAAATATTTAAATATTTTTTAATTTTTGTCAAAATGTATTTTACTAAAAATTAATCAAAATTTTCTGGTAATACTTGTATTAAATATATTAGAAATTATTTATTTTTATGTTTATTTTTTGTTGTATTATTATAGTTTTTATTTTTGTTAATGCATAAAATATATAATTTTAGATTAAATTTTTGAATTAAATATTAAAAATTTAAAAAAAATTAATTCAGTATTTAAATACTATAATAGATTATTAAAGATATTATAGTTTAAGTTTTTTTTGTTATATTTTATTTTATATAAATATTAATATGATTACTACTACTACTACTAGTTTGTCCATTACTACTATTGTCTGTCCGCTTAACCGATACCACCATTGGTGCGGATAGTTATCTATCTATCTGTATGTACTGTATGTCTAACTATATGTGTTTATCAACAAAAAATTGAATTCATAWACTWTGCGTGCATTTGAAAAGTAAATCATAAAATAAATTTTATTTTCTYTCAAAATAAATTCRATATTYAGTTTAAATTTTTAGATATTATTATTGTTGTTGTTGTTGTTGTTGTTGTTGTTGTTGTTGTTGTTGTTGTTGTAATAGTAAATATAAATTTGAAGCTATTTTTTTATCAAATACTAGAGTATGTTTTTAGTTTAAGATTGATATTATTATTTGAGTCAATACTATAGATAATAAATTTATTACTATTTTATGATTATTATTGTTATAAACAAAAATAATTTTTAATAAATTAAAAATTCAAATTAAATTATTTATTTATTTTTTTAGACTAAAACTAAGTGTAAGTCACAGTATAGTGAACTGTGTGTACAGTATGTATGTATTGTTAACTCTACTGTATGTCTAGTCTTTATATGTAGTTTTTAGAGACCGTCGAGTTTTTTGTTGTTAATACTAAAGCTTTTTTACTCTCTCTCTCTCTCTCTCTCTCTCTCTCTCTCTCTCTCTCTCTCTCTCTCTTCTCTTTTTTGATGATGTCAAATAACACAACACACACACACACACACACACACACACACACACACACACACACACACACACACACACACACATATATATATATAYTATGGTTRTAAAGAGATTTAAAYACAYARAGAAAAAATTGTCATCGATTTAGTTATGGATTTTCTTTAACCCAAAAAATATATAAAACCATATAATATAATTTTAAATAAAAATTCAACAATATATTTATTTATATATATATATATATATATATTTGTAGTGAGTGAGTGAGTKAGTGCAGATATATATATATATATATATATATATATATATATATATATATATATATAATATTATAAAGCAATGGATTTAAATGAATCTAATATAATGCCAGATTTTTCCCCAATTTTTTTTAACAATAGAAATTAGATATCGATATATTCAATATATTATACATTATAATGCAGTACATTATATTTGCCAATAGTATATTGAATTAAATCTGTGAATATATATTATATAAATGAATAAATCATACAACAAATAATGATCTTTGATTGATAATTTATTTTATTTATTGGTTTTTATTTTTTAATTATTGGAAAAATATTAAATTTATWAAAAAAATATTTTTTTTGTTGTAATTCATAGATAATTTTTCGTTTTTCTAATAATGCTTTTAGATAACCAAAACTAAACAAAAATAAGTWACTAAAAGCAAACTTAAATTAAATAACAAAACAGCAATGATATTATGATATGACTGTCCAAACAAGTTGTTTTTAGCTGTCATATTATAGTAGATACAGTATATTCTATATATATATATATATATATATATATACTATATATTGTATAAGATTGACATTTAGTATATATAAAAATGTTTTGAAAACATTAGTTTACAAAAATATATTGAAAAATTTATTTGAGTGTGTATTGGATATAATATTTATAAATAGTGTGTATATTATACATTGTATGTTCAGTACTCTATACCATCAAAATGCATAACAATAACTTTGTTGCCAATCATTTCAGTTTATTTTTTATTATTATTGTTGTTGTCTTGTGTGACATACACAACAACAACAACAAACTAAAACATTTACTCTTTTGCTATTTTATCTCATTTAATAGAGAGAGACCAAAATGAATGATAGACTGATTGAGAAAGAAAGAGAGAGAGAGAGAGAGAGAGAGAGAGAGAGAGAGAGAGAGAGAGAGAGAGAGTAAAAGACATCGGAATGACAGGTCTTTTGCAATAAAGTTAAGATTACTGATAAATCAAGCATATAATCCCAGCCTATTTAGCACTGGATCACTGATTTAAATCTTAACCTCCCTTTCCCTTTAATACATACTGATATACAATATATAGTTTATAATGTATATATATATAGTGTATTATATTCTGTGTATATATATATCTATTTCTCTCTCTCTCTCTCTCTCTTTATTTATTTTTCTCTCTGTCAATATAACTGCTATCACTTTTAGTTTAATACAAAATAATCACTTTCTATTCATTGAATTAATACCCTATAGAAAATTAACAAAAATATTATATATAAATTATATATATATTAGTGAATTGGTGTCTCCATTAAACAAAATAAATAATGTTGTGATATATATAAGACATAGACATAGACACACATTATTACCTTTTTTTCTATTATATATAAGACATTGAATAAATATATGGCAAATATATTTTCATTTTCCCATTACTRTGTATTTAGCGATACCTTTAATAATGAATTAAACATTTGTTTTATATATTTGTGTGTAATTTATATATGCTATACAACTACTATAGCGTGTGTTTTATATGAGTTTGCTTAATGTGATGGCGATTAACACAAAAAATAATTAAATGTATAAATATTTTAGTAAATGGCTTATATAATGTCTGTAACGGATAATTGATATTATTATTATTATTATTATTATTATTATGCTTATTGTTTAATAATTGTTTGGCATTAATCACCGGTTATTTATTGTAAAATAGCAGTATAATAATAATAATTATAATTATTATAATTAAACACTAATCTAATTAAACACAGCATATACTGTATATATACTGTACTATAAYTTATATTAAATTATTTATTTTTATTTSTTTTTTTATTTTGTTGTTTGCAWAGTAYAGTATTATAYTGTATTTATGAATAAATTATTATMATAATTATAGTATTAGTATTTATTAYTATTAATAATAATATTATTATTATTACAAATTATTGTTAGATTATTGCTATCATTTTATAAATAACAATAAATTGTATTTTTATTTTATTTATTTTATATACGGTGTCAGAAATACAGTATAAATTACATGTTTTTTTTAAAAAAATATATCTATATATATACAGTAGTTTATATAATTTATATCTCTGCTGTATTATATCATGTATTATACAATATATTATAAATTATATTAATATTTGTGGACTTTTTTTTGGATCTCTCAAAAAATTTAATGTAGCGTTTAATCGATAGCTAAAAAAAATTATTGACCCATTCATTCATTTACAATTGGGATATCAAATCATAATGTATGCAATAAATGTCTCAAATAAAGTAGAGTATTATACTGAATATATATATACCGGTATAATAATAATACTAATAAAATAAAATTTATACGWTATTTGAAAGTAATGTGATATCTTATAGTATATACTATATATACAGTATATTATTATTATTTTTGATACCAAATAACAACAATACAACGTTATAGTTACACATAAATACAATCATAATCTCCTTAAAGCAATCAATTTGATGACACTTTATTTTTTTAGTTTTATTTCAAAAAAAATATATAATATATATACAATCTCTATATACTCTATATACTCTATATACTAATAATAATATCTATATACTACAATAATAAATTATTGATGCATTTATGGTTTGCTAGATGTTCACCAAAAAATTAAAAAAAAAACWGKGRACTATTTGATTATTGCTAATATTTTTTATTTTTAATTAATTTTATTAAGTATTAATATGGTTTAAAATAAGCTTTAAAGTTTTAACATTAGATTTATACTCAATTATTATTATGTACTAAAAAATAAATTTACGATTCAACAAACTATAACATTTAATATTTAATATTATTACATTATTATTATTATAWRYATATATATATAACAAAAAAATCTTATGATTAATATATTGTATAATCTATTTATTAATTAATTTTTTTTTTYTATTGTTATCCGTCCRACAAATAGCCTCATCGACCACTAGTTCCGGTTCATCGGCCAACAAATATGGCCTAAAATATCCGGTTATTGTGTTTATCGGCGGCGAGTCGTACGACTGGGCAAATGGCAACTCATACGACGGCAGTGTATTAGCCAGTTATGGACAGGTGGTTGTCATTACTGTCAACTATAGACTTGGAGTTTTTGGTCAGTATTTATATATAAATTAGTTATTGTTTTTTGTATAAATTTTTTTCTATTAAAACTTATTTAGTGATTGTATTTTAATTTTTTGTTGAAATATTTAATACACCACTAAATATTTGATTGAATTTATTTATAAAAATATTTTAAATGCAAATTTTATAATTCACAGCTATTTTATATATTTAAACGTTTTTTTATTAATATATATTAACACATACTAACAATAATATTAATAAATCATTTAATCTATTTAGTATGTAATCTATTTGTGATATAAGATAATAAAATATTTATTTATATATTTATATATAATATTAATAGGTTTTTTRTCCAACAATATGTCCCTAATAAAATTCATGTCACACTTATATATATATATATATAATAATACTATATATTAATATATATATTATTATTTTTATTATTTTTCTCGTGTTTTAGTGTGTGTTTTGATGTGATTTTTCTCAATTGCTTCTCTCTCTAYTGTATTGTTGGTGTTGTTGTTGTGTTATTGTTGTGATATCTTTCAGACGCTTAACTCACTTAATACATGACATAAATTATTAAACGATATTATACTGTATTGTATATTATATATTAAATGTGTRCATAAAAAAAATTATTATTATTTTCTTTTATTAATCTTTCAATTTTTTTATTGTCCCGATTTTTGTGGTCARTAATTGATTGAAAATCAATCAATCGATCGATTTGAGTGCTCATCATATATGTGTTAGATATATATATATCAGTATATATATGACATACAAATTGTAAGTTACAATATATTAATACATTAATGTATATTGCATACTATTGATTGTGTATGTGTGGGTGTGTGTGTGTTGGGTAAAATTTCCAAAAATATATAAAAAAAAACTTAAAAAACTTAAAAATTAACAAAAATTTAACAAAAAATAAATATTTTTTAAAAAAATTTTTTAAAATTAATAAAAACTTAAATTTTAACAAAAAAAAAATAAAATAATGTATTTAAATTAGTTGATAAAAGCATTAATGATACACTATGAGTTATTTTTAGTATAATAATTTTTAACTTTTAACATAATTAATTTTTTTTTTGTTTTGTTTGATATAAATCGAATACTACTTATTTAACTCAAATTTCGTTGTTTAATTAATTTAAATGAAATTTTGTTGAATAATAAATGACAGTAATTTTTAATTTTTTAGTTTATTTTAATTAAAATAATGTTATTTTTTGATGACTTTTAACGTTATTTTAACTATTTTTAATCAATAATTAGATTTTTATAAATATTATAAACATAAAAAATCTAAAATAATCATTTTGAATCTAATCATTTGATTTTTATAGATTTTTCTCTAATTTAATCAATTATATGTGTGTGTGTGTGTGTGTGTGTGTGTGTGTGTGTATGTGTGTGTGTGTGTGTGTGTGTGTGTGTGTGTGTGTGTGTGTGTGTGTATTGTGTGTGTGTGTGTGTGTGTGTGTGTGTGTGTGTGTGTGTGTGTGTGTGTGTGTGTGTGTGTGTGTGTGTGTGTGTGTGTGTGTGTGTGTGTGTTTAAAATGTCAAACTAATTTAAATCAATAAATGTTTTTTTGTTGTTGATATAAATCGATGAGTATTTAAATGAAATTTTGATTTTTTGACTTTGAGTTTTAAAAATTAGTTATTAAACTTTTTTATTATTATTAAATATATGCAAAAATGTAATCACTTTGAATGTAATAATTAGATTTTATAGATTTTTATCTAATTTAATATTTTTAATTTTTATGAAAAAATTATTAAATTTATTTAAAATCCTTATAATTATTGTTTTTTAATAAATATTAAATATTTAATTTAAAATATTTTTATTTTAAAAAATATAAATAAATATAAATAAATTTAAATATTTTTATATTAATGTGATTAATAAATTATTATTACTACTATTACTATATTACGGAATATCTGTGTATTAAAAACTAGTTTTATAAATATGTTATTTTTGTTATAATTTATTAATTACTTAATTAGCATACATACACACACACATTATTGTGTATATTAATAATGAAAACATTTATTAAGACACATATTTATAACGAATAAAATATATTGAAAATAATAATTATTATTATTATTACACTAATTCTATATAAATAAATTGTTCATTTTGTATGATATAATTTGATATTAATTTATTTATGATCATAACGTGTGATAAAATTCAGATTTATATTTTACATTGTTTTAATGCTTTTGTTAGGTTAGGTATATATATATATAGTGTATATAATATATATTTATATATATATATATAATAAAAATATATTATTTATTACACACCCACACAATATGGTCATATCTACACACACAMAATCAATAGATTAGATCAATAACATACTGTATATCCTATTATTAAATATTATATAATATTTATCCCAACTTTTATTCAGTAAATTTTATCTATAATAACAATTACACTTTTATTTAATGCAATGCTATGTCAAGTGAACCCAAAAATAAATATATATTATATTTGTCTTTACATTTGCTATCAAAAGGGGTCTCAAAGGTATTCAATCGTTAATCCTTTTCGTCCAAATTATTAAGTTTTACATCAGTTATAATATTAATATTTTTTTATTTATTTATAATAATAATAATAGTTAGAAATTTTATATTTAATATCATATTTTTAAAAATTGCAAAGATTTTTAAATAATATATTTTATTAATACTTGTTAAACTTATTAAAAAAAATTATATGGTTATTAGATATTATCAATTATAAAAATATCATATCATTAGTATATTTTTTATTAAAATGTTAAAATTCTATACGGTAAGTTTAATTTTTATTAAAAATAACTATAAATTAATTTAAATTAAAGCTTATTATAATATTGAATTAATAGTATAAATTTATATATATATTTGGAATAATAATTGAATGACGTTATCAATATTTATTTTTCAATTTTATAAAAATTGTTTTCGTGTTTTCACGTCATGCTATAGTATTATACAGTGTTATTATGATATGATATATTGATTAAACTGTATATCAAAAATTATTATTGATGTTTACATATGCTTTTAGACATTGTACAGTGTCCTAACATTTAATTTAATATATTTATATTTAATAATATCATAAACAATATATATATATATATGGATGTATATGTAAAAAGGCATTGTCTTTCATTATATATTTGTGTTTTATTTTTAAATATTTTTACACAACAACGACAACCATAACCCCCATTGAAAATGTCATTTCATTTGAATGACAATCAATCAAATGTCAGATTGAMATTTGTTTGCAAATCCTATTATATATAAAAAACTATAAATATATTATTTTTTGGTCCATTTTTTTGTTTATTATTAAATGAAAAACGACATGAAAAATGAGTTTAATATTTATATATATGATATAATATACGGTATATATATTCTATATATATAATAAAAATTTTGATTTTTGTTTTTATTTAAGAATATTCTCTATTATTATAAAAAACTAATAATAAATAGATATTAAATTTTTTTATTAGTAAAATATGATGTGTTATTGATTTTTTATGGACAGGATTTTTGCCATCAATACTGGACGGTTCCGTACGGGGAAACTACGGGCTTATGGATCAGGTGGCGGCCTTACATTGGATACAGGAAAGTATCAGTGAATTTGGTGGCGATGCCAACAATGTTACCCTAATTGGACACGGATATGGTTCAGCCTGTGCACATTTACTAATGCTATCGCCAATGGCCAGAGGTATACTAATAATTAGCATTTACTGTATTTATAGTTAGTATATATAAATAGGATATAAACTCTACATTAATTAGGTAAATAAGTTTTATATTGTTGGTGTTATTGTTGTTTGGTTAGCACATTGTATATATCATATCAATGATTAGTATTTATTTGAAATGTTAATTGTTTTTTATTTTATTTTGTTTGGTTTGGTATTATAGGTCTGTTTACACGTGTAGTCCTAATGAGCGGCTCAGCCCTGAGTCCCTGGGCTATAGCCAGAAGCTCAGACACTTATTCAACTAAATTGGCCAAACAGCTCAACTGTCCCACACATGTATGTAAAAATTTACTGTACAATTACTGTATATATTTCTGTTAGTCTATATGACTCCCCCATCCCCGCTAAAAATGATACACAAATTCATAATAATGTGTAATTAAAATTCAAATTGTTAGTCAAATAATTATTTGAACCCTGTTGCTTTATTATTACATTTTTACACTACAGTATATTATTAATAAATTCATGATAAAAAGTAACAATAATATCCTAAACTTAGATTCAATTTAATTACATGCAGTTTAATTAAAATTTAAATACATATACAAAAATATTTAGTATTGAATTACAGGAATCACAAAAAATTGTATATATTTTACTATCATTTATTTAATTTATTTATATATTGTTGATAATGTTGTAATATAAATACACTGTATTTATATTTATTATTATTATTATCTGATGATAATATTTATTTTGTTTTTATTAAGGACAACATAATAATGGTTGAATGTTTGCGCTATAAACCAGTTGATGACATTTGGTCGGTTGATTTAATGGCACCGCAATATTTGACAACATTTGGTCCGATAATTGACGGCATATTAGTGCCTTCCGAACCCAAACATATACTGGAGACGGGACTATCAGATTTTGATTACTACTTTCATCATCATAACCATACACCGGCTTCTCCGGTACCGGTGGTCAATACACCGATATTTAACTCGCAATCTGTTCACTATATTAACAACTATGACCTACTGGTGGGTGTGACTCGGGTKGAGGCCCCGTATATATTCAGTGCCCACGAGGAACGACACGGTATTGATTCAGTCAAAAGGGATCGCATATTGAGGACATTGGTCCGCAATTTCTTTGATTTTCAACAACAGGTTTGGCATAAAAATTATATATTATATATATATATATATATTGCTTAATATACTGTATTTTTTTGTATATATTTAAAGTCAATATATTTGACTCTAATGAACGAATATACCGATTGGAACCGTCCGGTTGAACACCCGATCAATTTGTTGGACTCGACTGTCGACATACTGGGCGACGCCCTGCGYGTGGCWTCCGTAGTCGAAAGCGGTGACCTACACTCCCGATGGACATCATCGGAGTCGACTACACCGTCACAGCAGCAACAGCAACATATTATTGGTAGCACCGGTAGTAGTAGTAGTAGTAGTGGTGTTAGTACTGGTGGTGATATCATCAATGGCCGTAACGCCAGAATATATTTCTATGTATTCGCATATCAGGTATTTTGTTATTAATAATAATATTTTAATAATAAATTATTAATTTAATTAGTATTAATTTATTTAATTATATTAGACTATTAATTATAGTTAAATTTTAGTATATAATTTATATTTGATTAATATCATTGATTTTATGACTACTGTATAAAATATTTCAATACAACAAAATAATTTAAAATATTTATAATTTTTATCTTAAAATAATAAATATAAAAATAAGTTTAAATCTTATATTTAATAATATTATAGTTATTAAATTTTAACTAATTATACATTTATATATATATATACGGTATATACAGAGCGATGACGGCAATAAATTATTACACCAGAGGTTAGGCTGTCTTCACGGGGAAGAGTTGGCCTATTTGTTTGGCGCCCCACTAGCCGTCCAATTGTTGGGCCGAACATTAGGTCACTTTGCCGTCAATTATAGTAAACCTGAAGTGACATTATCTGAGGCTGTGATGACTTATTGGATTAATTTTGCCAAATATGGGTATTTATACACTAACTTATATCAGTATATACACTRTATCTAWGATATATCAAGTTATATACAGTAGTTATTATATTGTTTTTACTGTTTGTTATATTATATACTAAATGACACTTAAAATAACAAATTATATATATATATATATATATATATATATAACAGTATATGAATAAATATACTTCAATATTTATATTATTATTATTATTCTATATATTATTGTGCACACTTATTTAATATAATTTAGTTATTTTTTAGTTAATTTTATAGATAATTAATTATATATATATACAGTTTATGATAGATTAGATATAAAGATAATACTTTTGCGATCATCATATTGTTAAACATGAACAGAGAGATTGAGTGTGTTGTAGAGAGATGAGAGAGAGAGAGAGAGAGAGAGAGAGAGTGAGAGAGAAAGAGAAAGAGAGTGTGTGTGTGTGWGAGAGAGAGAGAGTGAGAGAGAGTGAAGAGAGAGAGAGAGAGAGAGAGAGCAAGAGATTAAAACACSAGAAATAATCAAAACAAATGATTCAATTTTATTAWTATTATTATTATAGCATTGTTTTCACTGAACATATTTATATGTATAGCCATATTATATAAGATAAGAAATAATTTTGCTGACAGTGATTGAGTGTATATATATGTATGTGTGTGAAGTTAGGTAGGAAAGGGACAGTTGAATAGACAGACCTAATCCTATTTAATGCATTCAATTGGTATTCTTGGTTTGACTTTTGCCTATCACAGGGATATTCACTAATAATATGTAATAATATATTTATGATGTCTTTTACGTAATACGTTTCCGTATRTTATCTGAAAWTYATTAATAATTGACGATTGATTGTGTTTTTGTAACATATTTAGTAATAATTAATAATTACTAACAATTATTTATATTATTATTATATTAATTTCYCARCAAATTATTGTTAAATTCTCTATTTTATGAAATGTCAATAATAATAATATATATAATATATTGTATATTATCTATATATATATATATATATACTGTAATGTATATAAAAGTTTATATAAAACTACATCTAAAAAAGTTTGCTWAATRCTAWATTATATATTGTGTATATGTGTGTCTAGTGACTGATACTAAAAACATAAATTATATGTGTTATATATATAACGATAAATAGCATTTTTATTTGAAAACATCATATAAATTATTGTCCATTATATGAGTTTTATATCATTATGTGAAGTCATTCATGAGTGAAAAAAGTTGTCGAAATATAGACATAAATCTATTTATTATATTTCATCAAAAAAATGTTTTATTATAAAACATCTCTCTCTCTCTCTCTCTCTCTCTCTCTCTCTCTCTCTCTTTCTTCAAATTAAATATATTCAATTTTCTAATGTCTATTACACAACAATTATAGTACAGTTTAGTTATTTTTGTGTGTTAACTGTGATTTGAGGTTTAATTTTTATTAAATTATTTATTATTAATAAATATATAATTATTAGTATTTGTATTATTAATTATTATTTATAGTATACATATATATATGAGTTTAATGTAACTAAAACTAATAAATAGTCTGTCTATTAATACTTTTAAATATGAATTACAAAATAAGTTTTTCTATATATTTATTATATATTTGACTTTTATGTTRTTTTTATTTTTTTCTTTCATTTTTTAGGACTTTAAGTATATTATATTAKTTTAATATCACTAATAAAATAAGTTTTTTGTTTGTTTGTGTGTTTAYCCAATTGAATGTATAGTGATTTTTATATACCCATATGAATGGTATAGTTATTTAACAAAWAATAATAAAAAGATAATACAGTAATAATAAAAATAMAATAAAAAGAGATCAAAATTAGTTTAAATTTCTTTASTAAAGTTTTGTTTGCTCTCTCTCTCTCTCTCTCTCTCTCTCTCTCTCTCTCTCTCTTTCTCTTTCACTCACTCACTCACTCACTCTGTCTTAAATCTCTCATTTATTGAGTCACTAAAATTGCAAACCAAACTATAGTTTCTCTCAGTTTATATAYAAAGTTAAATAATGAAAGTGGAAAAAGTCTAATATATTATATATATTTAKAGAGAGAGAGAGAGAGAAAGAGAGTTAAACTTAATTTCATTTAATGTTTACTTTTGACTATAGCATCAAAAAGTTTCTCACAAACAGASTGAGTGAGTGTGTGTGAGAAAGAGAGAGAGAGAGAGAGAGAGAGAGAGAGAGAGAGAGAGAGAGAGAGAGGGAGAGGGGGTAGTCTACTATATCTACCATTCCTTTCAATTCTCACCAAAGTTTAGAGTCAATGAAGTTTTARGGCAACAAAATAGCAATACTTTGTATGTATGTCTATATATGTAGTGTACTATTGTATGCAACATAAGAGAAAGAAAGAAAGAAAGAGAGAGAGAACTAARTAGTAAAATAAAAGTACAAAAAAATCAATTTTCATTCACTTTATGTCTTTCATCGACAATATATATATATATATTTATTTATAATTTATATAACATCTATGTTAAGTTAACTACGAAAAATAAATACTTTTATGTAATATTTTGTTTGTATTTTTTGCTTTATTTGATTGTTTATGACTTTCAAACATCTATAGATCTACAGATAGATAGATATGACTTTTATAATAAAGTACAATATATTTTTAATAAATTAGCACTTGCAATCAAATAATATATTTACATATAAGTGTATTATAAATCATAGAAATTTTAATATTTTTGTACAAATTTATTATGAATATTATGTTATCTAAGAAAGTTATTTTAATAAAAAATCTATATTAAATAATATATATATTTATATCTAAAATTTTTGAAAATAAGATAAAAATATAGGTAAAAATATTCAAATATATAATTAAAATAATAGTTAATTGTTTACTAATATGATTTAGTTATAATATTCATAAATAAATAATAATAATTAGCAGCAAAATATTTAAACATTAATATATTATCATAAGTCATATGAATTTAAATATATTATTGTATAAATTTATTATGAATATTATTTTATCTAAGAAAGTTATTTAAGGAAAAACATGTTATCTATCTATTAGTGACCCTAATGTATGGCCACATGAGTTTGACCAGCACGGGGACCGCACAAAAGGACGTTTCGAAAACGTGGTTTGGCCTCAATATGACGCAACACATAAAAAATATCTCATGATAGGTATGTATTAATATATTATTATATTACTTATAGTAATTACTTTTTTTAATACCATATTATATTTATTACCTTTATTTTCTTAATCAATATTGTATTTGTTTGTTATTAAATTATAGTTCAATTAAATTATTAATTGTTAATATCTTTAATTRATGMTATAATTTAGTTTTGATAWATATATAAATTTTATTAAACTAATTTATTTCAAWYAAYTTAATTTAATTATTGCCAAATAAACTTATATACTGTATATATATATATATATATATTAGTAKCAGAAATMWAACTAAATTTTATTATAATTTTTATTATAAAAATGTGTGTATTTTWTAGTWAATTASTWRTTGTCAAATTTACTATAGTTTATATATATACTGTATATAGCTATTTAATATAACTAAATTAAATCTAAATAATAATTATATAAATTTTWATRATTTTCATAATRATTTTATAAATRWGAAACCTKTATAATTAACAAAATTATTTAWTKCTAAATATTATTTKTTTTCTATTATAATTTTATTATTTAATAATTTWGWTTTGTTTTGTTTATYCAATAATATATTATAATTTSGTTAAGTTWGTGAATATTTACCAAAAAAAAAATTATTCAAAAAAATGCCAATAAATTTAATAAGCAGTTTAACACAATATACAGTAAACACACATACATAMAAAAAATAAAATACTGTTTGCCATAATTTAGTTTAATATTTATGAGTTGTTTGCGTAATGATTTTTATTATCAACAAAAATATTTTATTATACAATCAATATATAAAACTACTTTTGATATTAAATAATTTGATATTTAAATATATGATAAATAAATATAATTTTAAAATTTTATATATTCATAATTTATTTTTTATTTTTTCAATTATTTAGATAGTACATTAGTTAAAAGTTTTAATTAAAATATTAARWAATACTATTTTTGATAAAATATAATAATAACTAAATATATTCAAAATAAATTACTAAAAAATTATTCTCTGTTTATATATATATAAATTTATTACATTATTTATTTTATAAAATATTTTAGCTTAATGATTTTTTTCATACATAAATACAATTGCGTAAAAGTACAAAACTTTTTTTACATCAAACTTAACAACAATTTTGTTACTAAAAAAAGTATACAATATTTTATTTCCTTATCTTTAAGTTAATTTAAATGGAAATATAAATCTGTAAATTTGTTTTATTTTGTTTTTGTTATTTTTTGTGTGTGTATSTGTGCCTAAACTTTTAGTTAATCCCAAATTAATCAWTAGATAATRTCWTTCWCTCTATTTTTTGTTTTKTTTGTTTGATTACTTTATCCCTATAAATATCTTAAATTATTTTTTWTATTTGTTTGTTTAGTACACTATGTAAKCATGAATTTATTTAAATAATTTGTTGTACATATCTAGTAATATACAGTAGTACATAAAAAATTTAATTTAATTTTTAACACAATTTTAGACAATAATAATAACAACAAATAAATAAATTATTTAAGCAATTATTTTAGAGAAAGTATATAATTATTGAAAATTTTAATATTATTTTTTTTAATTAAGAGGAAATTGTATTTTTTTTTAATTAAAAATTTTAATAATATATAAATTATTGAAACTTTAATTCTAAATAACATTGTATTCGCAAAAATAATAATCAATGATTACATTCAAAGTAAATACACTCGCATTGTATTATACAGTGTCTGTATCTAACAATAGATTTAAACACACATTTGAAAAATCTGTTAACTATTTAATACATAAATAATTATATATATAATTAATAGGAATGAAACCTAAAGTACGGGATCACTATCATAGTCATCGACTATCGTTTTGGTTACATTTGATACCTAAACTACATAAGCCGGGCGGCGATGAAGATATTTATCTTAGACACCATTTATTACATGATCACGAAAATCTTCAATCATATGACGGACGGGTCCGACAAATTGCGTTCAAATTTTGGAGCCATTGCCTACGGCAGCGGCAGCACCGGTAGCCAAACATAATAATAATATGACTAATCAGACAGCAATAAAATCGTTAAACTATAAGCCATTGTCTCAACACTCTGTCGATGACAACGACAACAACGGTGACAATGGTTTTGCCTTTAGTACGCCTTTATCGTCGCTGATATCGWCCGATCAAATCGGCGGCTCAGTGGCCAACACCAACCGTTCAACGGCTGCCACGGCAATGGTTATGGACGGCAACGGTAGTGGTGGCGGCAACTATACGACAGCCCTAACCGTTACCATTGCCATYGGGTGTTCCCTATTGTTTCTAAACATATTAATATTTGCCGGYATTTACTATCAGCTAAACTCGTCAAAGATGAGGACAAAGCGTACTAATAATAAAAAATATATAACAAATTTTGAGGTAATAATAATAATAATTTTATTTATTCATTTTTATTATATTGTATACATATTTATGTATTTACTGTATTTATATTTATTATGAAAAATATTATGTGGGTGATATATATTCCCATAAGAGATAAATACATTAAGTTTCCCATAATAAATGGCATACAATTTATAAACTAAATATATATATATATAGTTAATTTTTATATTAAATAATTGATTAACTATAGATATAAATAAGATTAGATATATATATATATATATATAAGATACCACAAAAAAAAGTTTACCATAAATTTYTCRTAATAATTCGACAAATTATATATTATATAAAACAACACTGATTMTTTATTTTTTTACTAAATTATTAAAAAACWAAATATCTATAGTTTAGCATTAKTTYTATGTAATATATAAAASTTATTGCATGAGTGAATGAGAGAGAGAGAGAGAGAGAGAGAGAGAGAGAGAGAGAGAGAGAGAGAGTTTTAAGTATATTTTATTAATGAAGACATCTCAATATTAATAACTTTATATATCATTTCAAAAAAATTAAAAAAWTGTTTTTACTTTTAAATATTAAGGATACACATACACACACAGATATATATATACACACACAAACACACATTTATATAAATGCATTATTAAATAAAATTTTTGTAATTCATTTATCATTTATAACAGCAAAACATTTGTTTCAATTATGTTTTTTTTGTGTTTTGTTTGAGATTTATAGCGTTAAACCTAAACACAGAATATCTAGTTATTATTATTATTATTAGATTTCGTATTATATAATATTTGTTACTATATTTTTATCACAACAATTATATAGATTATATAATTGCATTGATTTTTTTTAATAATTCTTTTTTCTATCATATAATCACCAAAAATAATATTAATAATAATTTTGTGGACAATTTATCCATATATATCATATATTTAAAAATATATAATCAAATATTTTATTTAAAAAAAATTAATTAGTGAAACTCATAGAACTAGAACCCAATAAATATTATCAATTATTATTAAATGAGTTTATTTATTTTGGCAAAAATATAGATTTTTTTTTAATTTAGTTATGTTTTAGTAAAATCTATATTTAGTAACAATATCTAATATTTTACATTTATTATTATTAAAATTAATTACTTGTATTTTTTTAAAAAAAAAAATACATTAGTATGCATATAATTTTTTTTATGTTACCATAATTTTTGCATTAAAACAAATTTATCATTTGTTGTTATATTATTAATTTTTGTCAATCATAGAGAAAATGAGACAAAAAAACACATTAATAAATACAGACTAAGAGAGTGAGTGAGTGAGAGAGAGAAGATATATATATAATTAATGATTATATTTATTATATTTTAGTTGTTTCTCTCATTTCCTTTATTTCCCTGTATTTCACATATAATAACATATAATATAATATTATTATTATATATATATAATAGACATAAATGAGTGAAAGTATATAAATCTTTTTTTTTGTACTTTATTTTAGTATTTAACAGAAAAACAAAACAAATTAATGTATTTTGGATAGTGTTGGCAAAAAAAGAGAAATTTATAAAATAATAGAGAAATTTCTAGAAAGTTTCTAATAGAAAATTTCTATCTATGGAATCACAATATATTAATTTTGTTCTCTATATATTTGCTATCTTTGTAACAATACATTATTTTTATAAGTAATAATTAAATATTATTATTAGTATTCTAATTATTAATTAAAGTAGAGAGAGAGAGAGAGAGAGAGAGAGAGATATATAGAAATAAAGAGAGAGAGAGAGAGAAACTCATTATTAAATAATTATAATTATTTTATATATAGATATCCTATTTTGTATAATATAATATTATATGTATATGTATTATATGTCTTATTAATATAACAGTTAGTATTACAATAGCTATAGATATGGGGATCCTATAGTATAACACTAAAGTTAAATTTCTATAAAAATATATTTCTGATAAATTTTCTAGAAACTTTCAATTTACCAATCTCTAATTTTAGATGACATTTTTACTTAATAATAATTAATATTTTTCTGAGTGTGTTTTGATAAATATTTTGTTTTTATTTTGGTTTTATATATGTTTTATATATGTTTTAATTTATTAATGTATGTAATATATTTTATTTAATATATATATATATATATGTACTGTATATTTTAGCATATTAAATATTTACAAATGCTATTTCATACATTATATTATATAATGCGTGACTTTTTAAGGATATAGTATTAATTTATTATATAAWTTCATAGGAAATGTGAAGAGATTTATGTTAAAWATAGTTATGTTATAATTATTATTAGTTTATTTTGAATTTATATATAATATTATATAATGAATATTCAATTAGATTACACAAAAATATATAWAAAGTTATAATATAAAGTACTGTATATATAAAAAACAAACTTTTAGYTTAGATTTTTTTTAATATAATGGATACTAAGTTTTAGAAGTTTAATAAACTCTCGACTTATTGGGCAATAAATAAATAATTTTATTGTAAAGATGYKACAAAACATTTTATTTTATTTTTTTTTTGGAAATTTTTTTAGTGAACAAAATAACAATATATATTTATATCTTTAAAAAATTAAAATACACTATATAGCTATGAGAAAGATAGACAAATAGACAGACAGTCAGTCAATGATAATGTGAAAAAAGTATAAGTAAAGTGAAAATATTAAGTTATGATAGTTTTTTATATGTGTGTCCAAAGTGACGGCTAAATCATTAATCACACCCAACTATCACATCAGCAAAAAAATGTGTGTATATATATATATATATAWTWTATATAACTTCTACAATATATACTRACTATTAGTACAGTATATATATATATCTATAGATATATTGTTGGCCATTAGTAGTACTGTTTGCCAATCAATCGTTACTTTTTATATTTTGTGTCCATTTTATATATATATATTTGTCACATAAAGTCTGTATGATAGAAAAAAACTGTGATTTTTAGGACAAAATGCCAAATCATGTAACGTATATAATATAAAATATATACTGTATATACAGTAAATCTCATTTAATTGTCTTATATTTTGTTATTTTGTTAGTTATATGTTTTGTTTTATCCTTTATATATAAATTATATTATGTCGTTTAACTGTATGGTATCATTGATATTAATATGTTTATATATATATATTTCTCTAACACCACTGATAATTTTAAATCAAAAATTTATATATTTTTGTAATTTAATAATCGATAATTATTTTGTTAAGTTATAGAATATTTTTATTTATTTATTGTTAAACACATTTATAAATTTAAATAAATTTTATTTTCATTTAAATATCAAATTATCATCTAGTATTTTATTTTTAATCAATATTATTATTATTATTAACGTTAGTTAATTGATTGCCATACTATTTAGCAGTCCCCACAATAATTAAACGTTAGACAAATATTTTTGTTGGCTGCTATCGATTATCATTATATCCAATAAAATTGTCGATTAGTCTCTTTCTTTCTCTCTCTCTCTCTCTCTCTCTCTCTCTCTCTCTCTCTCTCTCTCTCTCTCTCATAGTCTCTAGACTTTCACAATAATTTATTTTTATAAAAACCATTATAAATATGGTATTAGCGAATAAAGTGAATGAATGAATTTAGACGAGAGAAGAGAGAGAGAGAGAGAGAGAGAGAGAGAGAGAGAGAGAGAGAAAGAAAGATAAAAATTATGATTAATTGTTATATTGGCTATAAATTTATAGATAGATAGAAATATCATATATATACTGTATATGAGTGAACAACAAAAAAATTACTAAATGAAACACACTTGAGATAAATTGTTCACAAATATGTACTCAATATATATATACTGTATATAAGCATTATCTGTCAATTTGATGACAATTATTAATTATTATTGTCAGATATTTATATCATACACAACAACAAAAATTTATATATCATATTATATACTGTACTATAAATACACGATTAAAATTTGATATAACATAAACTTTGCTTTTTCAAAAAAATAATCATCAATTTATGGTTTATTACCTTTAAATTTAATATATCAGTTCATACTATATATTATGATATAGGACTATATATTGGTGGCCTATGATCTAGAGTTGATATATATGTTCAATAAATTAATTAATTTCTTAACAATATATTATATCCCAAAAAACTATAATAAAAATTATATTTAATACATACTGTTATATTTTAATTACATTTTATTATTATTATTATTACCTATCAGTGCTCGTCAACGAGCGATGACGCCATACAGCTATCGTCGACATGTGGGACATCCCTGCGGGCCAGCTCACAGTCCCCTCCCGTGTCGATGTCGCCGACCGAAGCCATAACCAGTGGTGGCGGTGGCAGTGATTTGACAACAACAACAACATTGATAGACAACTGTCTGGACAGTAGTTGTCCGGAGTCGTCGTCGACGTTGTGCGGTATCAAACACACGACTAACTGTCCATTTATGACAACACTGTCTATTGCGGGAACGGGAACACTAGTAGGTCACCAACAAAAAGGCATATTAAAGCACAATAAATGGTCGTCCAATATTAGGGGGGAGGGAAGCATACAATGTTCACAGGTTTGCTTATAATAATAATAATTCAATTTTAATTAAATGCCTAAATTTTATTTTATTTAAGATACTGTATATAGTTAAATCTATATATTGATTTTGCAAATAATATACTTGAAATAATCTTTTTTTTTAAATAATTATTAAGTTACTTATAATGTTTGCAAAATTAATTATTATTTTTGCTGCAAAAAAAAATTAATATTATATCAAAACATTATTTTTTAGGTTCAAAAGTGTTGCACTAACTCGTGTCAGTACACGACAAGAGTACCGGAGCTACGATACGACCCAATCGGTGTCGAGTCGTCCAGTGATCGAGGCTATGACGGCACGTAAAACTCGGGGGATTGTCGTTATCATCGATGATGTTATTGTTGTTTTAGATATATATATATATATATATAGACATTGTTGGGCACATAATTCAAGGGCAACACTGGACGGCTAAAATCAATTTTGTTTAAAACAATATTTTTAACTTTTTTGTTTAGATATACAGTAGTATTATATTAATTTCGATTTAATTTATTCAATAATTTCGATAAAAAATATGTCGATTGTTAAGACATAAAACTTTTAATATATATTTTGTAACTATACTGTAATGTCAATAATAATAATAATAATTTGATAAACAAATTTAAATTTTCTCATTAAAAAATTATTCACATAAATTGCTTATATATATTTATTTTTTATATTATTTATAAATGTGTGTTAACTATTTGGGCAAAATTTTCTATTATATAATATTTGTATTGTATTTCATTATCAAATTATCTATCAATTGATTTTTTTAGTTGTGTTGCGATTAAGTAGTTTGTTTGAAATGATAATTTTGGTTTAAAACTTAAAACTTAATTTTAAAAACTAATATACGATAATATTAATATGTTTAAAGTTATATACAGTGAAAAATTGGTTGACCCGGTTATAACCACCAATATATTGTACTTATTATTATAATTATATTTAATTTTGTAAATAAAATTACTTTAAAAAATAAACATTAAAACAAGTATTTAAAAATATTGAGAGATAGAGCCATGAATATTAAATAGACTTTATTGTAATTATTTTACTTACAGTTATTTAAACTATATTTAAATTATATAATTTGTATATAAATTTTTTGCCAATTAATGTTACAGTTTTTAAAATTAATTTCAATATATATATATTTAGTAATTAATTTTAAAAATTGTAACAAATTAATTGACAAACATTTTGTTATACATATTATATAATTTGTTAATAATTTAAGAAATTATTATAATTACACAAAAAAGTCATTGAAAATGTATGGGGGAGAGAGCGAGGAAAAAATTTAGTGTTTTTTTTATTAAACTTTCATAAAATAAATGGGAATTTTTTTCTAAATATATACACAATTTTTTTATTGTATAAATTAACACAAAATATTTGCTAATATATTGAAATTTTAAAAAAACAATTAATTTAAATGATAGTGTTGTCTGACGGCGATCCGTGTCATCAGATCGCGGCCGTGTTCTGGCCGACGACTTCGGTATTAATTGTCCACAAAAATGATAATAATAATAATAAACATATAAATTTATTAATATATTAATATATCAAATCTAACTTTTATATTATTTGTTAAATTATTTATTTATATCTTTATTGCTTAATATTTCAATAATATATCAAAAAAAGTGGTAATGATTTCCAGTAGTAAATAAGCTACAATAGTTTTAAATTAAATTATTATTATTAATTAATTAATTTAAATTATAATTATAAATTATGACCGCTGTGTGTATGTGTGTCAATTGGTAGACATAAATTATACCACAGTTTGTCTATTATATATATATTTTTTTATAAAAAAAATACAATTAAAAAAGATTTTACACATATGTAGTGATAATAATAATAATAAAAAAATAATTGTTGTGATTAAATAAGACAATTATTAATTATTTTTAGGTACTGAATGTGTAAGTCATATAATATTAAAAATATATAGAAAATCAATTTCATTTTCACAAAAAAATATAAAATAATTACAATAATTTCTAATTAAAAATGATAATAATTATAATATTAATTTATAAATAAATAATAATAATAAGAATCAGTTATTTCTATTTTCTTAGTGTTTTTTAAATACCGTAATATTATTTAATTTCATTGTACCGGTACATGAAATTTGATAGTAATATGTAATTCAATTAATATGATGTAATTAAATGATAAATTAAATGAATCATAAAAAATGATTAAATTAATAATTGTCAATAATATTGACAATAATTTAATAATAGCTGACAATCAAAAACAAATAAAAAACAAATAGTAGGAAATAAACTGTATCTTAATTTATGATATAATTTATGATTAACACAAAATAATTCATTTAATTGTATAATCGACAAGTATTGGTAAAAATATGTATATATATATATAATATATAATAATTGTTTTATGAGAGATCCGATTAGATAGTGATGATTAGTAGAGTAATAGTAGTAGTGGTGGTAGTAGTAGAAGTACCGTACGGTTAATGAGTTGGTTAGTGTAATGATGAAACAACACATACACACACCTGTCCTCCGATGATGTCAACCAATCAATCATAAATTGGTTCATTTGGATGGCATGTCTTCATATGTTTGTTTAATGATATCCTCCACGTATAGGTTTTGTCGCAGAAATCGCACTTATAGGAGGTCTTCGAGTTCAGATGTATACCGTTGATGTGGTCCTGCATTGATTGATTTGCGTGATATACTTGCGGACAGTACGGACACTTATATAGATTACTGTTGGGATCAACCAGCGGTACGGCGGCGACATCATCAGGTGAGCGCGCGGTCGTTGTCATCGTATTCAATGTACGGTTACGGGCGTCGCGATTGTCCATCACTTTTGTTTTACCGGTAGAAATAACAGACAAATAGACATATATTTAGTACTTTATGTTTAATAAAAACTAGTTATTATTTTAAACACATACTCTCCTCCTTAGCCCAGTTGGGCGTACGTCCCGGTCCTTTGCGACGTACAGTTGTTATCACATCTCCGCCTTCAGAGTTACTTTCGCCGCCAACACTCGATGTCGACCGTCTCAGCGAACGAGTGCTGTGAGGCGACGTCGAGGACATCTTGTGATAAGCCAATGTAGAGGCAACGATAGCAGACTGTGCGCTAGTGCTGGTATTGTTGGTGGTGGTGGTGGCGGCGGCGTTGGCGTCCATATCGCCGCTATTACGCTGCAAACCAGTAGTTTGCTCTTCAAATTGCTGACTAAAGTCCACTTCATATATCTCTCCGTCGTCTTCTTCGTCGTCGTTATTCGCTTGAATAGACACCACATCGTCGACATCCATCTGTACTGATG
The DNA here is from genome assembly GCF_028296485.1 of Oppia nitens. Taxonomy (NCBI): domain Eukaryota; kingdom Metazoa; phylum Arthropoda; class Arachnida; order Sarcoptiformes; family Oppiidae; genus Oppia; species Oppia nitens. The sequence continues at coordinate 49,569 of NW_026533250.1, forward strand.
TATCGGCAATCGGCCGACTCTTAATAACGCTGTCGTGTTGTCCATCATTATCAGCATCCAAACGGATCCGTTTTCTCAGTTGCCGGCCCTCGTTTTCCGGTGACATCGACATCGTTTCCCCACCACTTGGGCTAAGACCAGTTGATGTGATTACTCGTTGATGTTGTTCCATAGATGAGACACTTTGTTGACTCGATTGTCTTGAACTACCATTTATAACTCTGGACGATGGCGACGACTCTTCGATAACTGTATTACCACTACTGTTGCTGAATGTGATAATGTGGTTGTTTGTTGTTGTGCTACTGGAACTGTTGGGAGCGGCGGCAGAACTATTGAGACACTAGTATAATGAAAATTCAAGACAAAAAAATATATCACAATCAATTGATCCCATTTATTGATGGTAATCAACAAATATTTTGAATACCTTAATCTTATTTTTATCGAAGTGTTCCTTTTCAATGGTAAACTTCATCCTTTCGGCCTCAAACCTTTGCTTCTCTTCGTTCAGAACAGTCTTCTCGATTTCCAACTTCTTTTTCATCTCCGACTCAATTTCACGTCTAATTTGTTCCGCTTTCAACCGTTCCGACTGACGGATGGCTCGGATTTCGTTCTCGAGAAACCGTTTTTCATTCTTCAACTGTTCGATAACATCCGAGTGGCCATCGATCGGCTGATGATCATCATTGGACACCAGCTTAATGTTCATCAAACCTTTGATCATCAACTGTTGAGCCGATGCCAGAAATCGATGAATACGTGACTGACTGACCGATACCTATCGTATATATGTCCACCAAAACAACGTTAGCTTAAACTTACCGATAGTTTAAAAAAATAAGTGTTAATATTGATGACTATACCTGTCCTTTATAGACGAAGTCGACAATTGATAGCATATCTTCGTAGTCGACATCGCTGAGGACAACGGCCACTACGCCTAACGTATTGTTCGGTACTTTAGCAAAAATTGCCCGAAAATAGTCGGACGAAGCCGATAGTATGACACGATGTGTGGCCACTCCTTCGTTTATACTTTCATCAAAGCCGCCGACAGCAGCGGCGGTACCGTTACTAGACTTTGTGTGGCCGTTAGTAAGTCGACCGCCGTTGCCATTGCTGTTATGATAAGTACTATCATTGTCAGTATCGACGGTCTCATCATTGGCCGATCCTTTCGGATGGCAAACAAGTAGACAATCGGTAAGTTGAGTGGTGTCCAACATCGATGCAAAACTGTCGCGCATTGTAATCTCGTGGTCACCCATACGAAATGTGTAGCCATTTTCAACGTCCGACGACGACGGCGGCGATGACGCCGACGCCGCTGCCGTCGGTGCTCTCATAGCCGATGACGAGCTCATCCTCATTGGTGGCGGCGGCGGACAGCAGTGCGTATTAGGTTCGGGTCAATCACTTTCACCCACCGAAGCGGCGGCAATAGACTATTTAGTGGCCATTGAATTAAATATATATATATTAATCATATATGATATCAATATAAAACATGTGATGATAACAATAGTTGTAATATAAATACTATTATTATTTATACACTAATAATAATAATAATAAGTAATATATCATAAATTTTTTTTTTATAGATATATCTAAATACTTAATAATAATATGGATATAAATATTGTGCTAAAATAATAATTAATAAATACCTGTACTTTCAATATGATAGTAGTATTTAATAATAGCAGTGTGTGTTTGGCAACACTACTACTAATTTATTATTATTATTATTATTACTAATAATTTATTATTAGTATTATTGATATTATTATTATGTGTTACTGTTGTCAATAAATTTAGATTTAATATATTTTTTGTATTTATTACAAAACTTATTGATTATTAACTTATTTATAGTATTTTTTTTAATTATTATTATTATTTGTTATATAATATAATAAAATTTAATTAATTTTTTTTAAAAAAAACACATAAAAAAATCAATGAATGAATCGGTTGTTTAGTTATATTGTTGTCGTCAAACAATTTAAACAAACAAACAAAACATTTATAACAAATAATTAAATATTATTATTAATATTTTTTATTTGTTTACTACTAATACTTTTACTAATAATATCACTTTAAAAAAATTATTAAATAATATATTTTTATCTCAAACAACCATTTTTTTGTACAAATATTTTTTATAAAAAAAAATTTATTTATGGTTAGGTTTTTTCATATATACACACATCAAAAAAATTTAAAGGCAATTATATTATATTTATATTTTTTWAAAAAAACACAATTAATTAATTAATTAAAATCCCATTTAATTAAATTGTTTGTCGCATTTGGATCGCATAGTGTTTGCATTGTTTGCGTTAATAAACACTTAATAATAATAATAATAATAATAATATTTAATTAAATTAATGGTTATATACACTRTGTGTATACCAAACCATAGGATAACCAATAAAATAGTGTATAAAATAATATATAAAATAATATATAAAATAATATAATAATATATTTGTATTGAAAAATGTTTGGTGCGGTTATTGAGCCGACATTCAATGTAATGTAATGTACAGGTCATTCACATAAACTGTATAATTAAATTCACAGACAACGTATGTCTAACTAATTAATTTATTTTTATAAATTTTTATTTATTTATTTATTTTGTCAATATCATCATGGTTACATTTTTTTTATTATGATTAATTTATGTTAAATTTATTATTTAGTTATTAATATTATTATATTATTGGTTACYAGATAATTATTATTATTATTATTATTATTATGTTAATTTGMTAAATTATTTTAATTTTTAGCATTTTTAAAAAAATTTATTATTATTTATTACACAATCATCATCATTATTATTATTAATGTTATAATGATTAAGTATAAAATTATTTTGTAACTTATTTCTAACTAATATTTCWWTTTTTATTAATTATACTGTATATATTTGTAATTTAATATATTATTTTAGACGATTTTTTATATAAATTAATTTTAATTAAAATAGCATTTGTAAATTTATTAAAAAAGTTTATTAAAAATATATATATTAAATTTATGTAATTATWTTTARCAATCATATTTTMCAAACAAATATAATTTATAATATAATAATAATTTCAAATAAATTATTTAATTTATATATATAATAGATATATAAATTTAAATCTATTATCATTATTAAATTTTTTTATTAAAATTAATTTAAAAATAAAAATTACCTATGTAAAGGTACAAAAAATTAATAATATTATTAAACATGCTAACTGTATTTATTTTACTATAATTAGTAATTTTAGTTATTTGACTGATTGTAAGTGTATTATGTATTAAAATCACATAGGTGGTTTTTAAATTTTTACACATCAATGTACATGTATAACTATAAATACATTAATATTAATTTTATCTATCAATAGAGGTCGACACAAATTGTATCTATAAATATATAAATTTACTAATTTATAATCAATTGAAAATTTTACAGTTCAATAATTTTTATCATTAAATAAAATTTAATCAATAATATAAACAAAAATTTTCAACTATTCAAATTTTTATCAAACTTGCAAATAATTTTTTTTTAAATTCAATATTGAAAATTTTGTAAAGTCAACATTAGTTATTTTTAAATTTAATTTGCTTATTTACTATTTGGACAATTGAGTTGCATAATCAATAGTTTTGAAATTATATATATATATATATAGCATATTTCTATATTATTTTTTTAATTATAACAATTTTTATATTCTAGACATATTTTATTTAATTTTAAATTTTATTTCATTTACTTTTCATAATTATTATAATATAGTAATTATGTGTATTATTTAATAAAGTTTTATTTTTATTTTTTAAATGTGATTATCCATTTATTAGTCGATAAAAAATTAATGTAAATTTTAAATTTAAAAAATATTATTTATATTTTTAATTTATTGTAATTTCATATGTTATTTGTAATTACAATTTATAATTATTATTGATATAAATTATAATAATTTACTTACTTTTAAATTTAAGTTTTTAAAAATATTTATTTAACACTTTTATAATTTATTGTTATATTAATTATTAATTTAAGCGAAATCTACAGTATTATAACATTTGTAAAAAAAACTTTTTAACAAAAATTGAACAAAAAACTCATATATAAATTGATTTATGATTTATAATATAATTTATAGTATTTGTTGTTAAAATTATTTAATGCTTTTAAAATTTTAATACAGTGTATATACGGTTAATATATAATATATATATATAATTTGTATGTATGTTTAATGTAAATTTATATAACTATACTAATATATATATATATATATAGTTATTTATTTATAAATTAAAAATTTATTGTTACTTAAAAATACTTAAAATAGTACACTTAAATATTACTAATAATGATGATTATTGTTTTAATTATATTATACATTTGATGATTCAKCATGAAATATTTTTTTATTTAAATTGTTTTAAATAAAAGTTTTTTCCAATAAAATTTAATTTATTGTATAAATTAATAAATTTATTACAATTTAATTGGGATTTTTTTCTTCTTTTATTTTCTAATAACTATAAAATTCTTTACATATAATTATAAAAATGTTTGTATTGTATAATTAATTTTTTTATTATAAAGAGAGAGAGAGAGAGAGAGTTCACGACCCGGAAACTTGTTATTGAATGTCTAGTAATTGTTTGCAATAATAATTATTGCTAAACACATATACAATACACTCACTCACTCAATGAATTAATTATCAATTCAATAAAAATCTTGTAAGATATTATATATATATATATATATATATATATATATATATATATATAAACTCATACACTTTAAATACATGTATTTTATTTTATTTTTTAACAATAAAAAAGCAGACACACATTAGAGTCTCGTTATATGAGACAATTTGGCACACATTTAGTTATATATTTACATTAGAAAATTGCAACTAAAAATTTTTAAATATTTGTTTAAACCATTGTAGTTTTTTTTATAAAAAAATAAATTTTTTAATTAAGCAATATTTAAATTTTATGCAAATAAAAAATGTCTTCTAATTAACAATATAGTACTGTATTTATTTTTAATAATAATAATAAATTTTTATTTAGTTTAACAGGGTTAATTGTACATAACTAGCAAAAAAAATATCGCATTATTATTATTATTACTATAAGCTATTTAACATATTGGTGTTCATCAAATTCAAGGGCAACTCCACCTGCGCTACAACAACACACACACACACACACACGGCTTGTCTATGATATTGTAGGAATGGGCAGGTATGCTATGGGCGCACAGCTATGCACAGGTATGGGGATATTACAGTACACAGGTACACAGGCACAGGTAGTAGTAATAGTAGTAGTGGTTCTGGTGATTCAAAATTGTTAATAAAAAAAAGCGAGAGGATAGTTGGTTATGAGTTAAAAGAAAGAGGGGACCGAAAATCGGAAGTAAAGGGAACGGCAGATCTCTGGCACTCAAACACTGATTGGAAAGTTTTGGTGGAAAGAAATAATAATAATAATAATAAAAAAATAAAAATAATAAAAACTTATTATATTATAATACACTGTACGCTATACACTGTATTATAATATATTACAATATAAGCAATGAAATGAAAAACTTGATTTTTATGTCACTATATATATATATATTATATATACTGTATATATAAATGCTTTTTCTTTGGCATCATATATATATACACTGTTAGATAAATATATATAAACTATATATAAGTTTGTGTTTGGATTTAATATACTTTTATAATTATAAATATATATTTATATATTAAACAGTTAAACAAGTGGTGGTGTATTGCATGATTGCACGTTTAACATTAAAAATTATTGTTATTAGTATTACTATTATTATTATTATTATAAATAATTACATTTTTGTAAATTAGTTGTTAACAAGTTTTCTAGTTTACAAATAAAATTTTGAAAATTTTTCATTTCTCAAATGTTCAATAAAAATTTATTTAATAATTTAATTTATAATAAATATTTAAGTTAATTAATGAACCAAATTAATTAGCTGATTGGAGATTATTTTTTTGGATACATTTTTTTACAACAAATTGTTACATTTTTGTTAAATCATCGTTTAATTAGTAAGTAATTTAATTTTTAACTATTAAAATTTTATTTATTCAATTTAAAATATTTGAATTAAATTAATAATGATTATAACGTTAGTTTAAAAAAATTTTTATTTAATTGATAGCAATAATAAACTAAAATATTTTTTTTTAAATTATAAAAATGTTTACAAAAAATATTTGAAAGATAAATGTTAAATTAATGAACATGTTTATTTGGTATTTTACTGTATAAAAAATAAACATCAAATTAAAAACAACAACAAAAAACAATTTAAAATATTGTTAATAATTTCTTATCACGTTTTTAATCTCGCATTTTATATATAGCGATTAAATTTTTTAAATATTAAAATATAATTTATCAACATAAAAAAATCATGTTATCAAAAATATTTTTATGTTTTATTTTATAATATTATAGATATGGTTGATAATTTATATACGTGGAATATATATAGTTTTAATAATTGTATATATATCAATTTGTTTTTAATTAATTTTTTAATAGACATATAGAGTTATATATTTTTWATTTTTTTAATTAATAATATAAATTAGAAATTTTATTGAAAATTTTATAGCAATATAATATCTGTAATAGTTTATTATTGGTTGCGACACATTAATTATAATTAATATTGAAAATTAAAATATGATTTATTTATACTAATTTAAATTAATAATAAATATTTATATAAATATATTTAAACATTTTTTAAAATTAAAAAAAGTAAATAAAATAGTCATTAGGGGTTTAATCTTATTATTATATATATATATATATATATTTCTATGTGTAATATTAATTTTAAACGTATAATTAATAAATATAAATTGTAATTGATTTAGAATAATCTTTTATTTTTATTAAAATCAATCAAAATAAGCAAAACTAATAACAATAATTACTATTATTTAAAATATCTGTATAAAAACAATTGAATACAAATAAATTCAATTTTCAATTTATTTAAATATGCCATTCCCTTTTAATTTAATGGTTTAGTATTWTGATAGAAATAAAATTAAACAAATATTTTTATTTAATAAAGTAATTTTATTTTCTTATTTTCTATGATTAATATATATATATATATTTTTATTATCATAGACTAACTATTATAATGTATAGTTAATGTTTATTATACAGTATATAATATATAAGTGAATATACAATTTAACAATATATTATATATACAACAACAAAATAATGTTAAATTACTTTCTAAAAATTTAATCTTCATATTATTATTATTTGCAATTAAGCTAATAATAAAAATACATAAATATTTTGTTTATAGATGAAGGATAGGGTTTGATATAAAATATTAATTTTTTAAATTTTCAATTATTTTTATAATAAAATATTTTTTAGCTTAAAATATTAATTGTTTAATAATTGTGAGATTCCTTGAAGTTTTGCAATTCAAAACATGTACTGTATTTTAGTACTTTATTTTCAATAATGTTTACAAAAAATATTTTTACCTGTTGTGGTAAAATATTGTATAGATATTATGTATATACTATATATAAATATATACAAAGTGTATATACAGTATATAATGTAAAAATTCAATGCATTTTTTATTAGACAAGTAGTCTTCAACTATAACTATTAGGTGTTTTTAATTCATTGCATTTTATACAAATATATATATACAATAATTGACTTTTCAATAGCCTAAATGTGTATTCAAAAAATAAATAAATAAAATTATTACATACTTAGCATAAATATACTGGATTTATATACTGTATACATATTTATATAAAATATTTAATATATTATTATTAAGCTTTAAAATACAAAAATTTCATTAATGCTTATTATATTACACAATAGTATAAAAAATAATCTGTAAAACATATATTGGTTTTCAGCACAACAGGGGTATTGAAGAAAAGTAAATGTTATTTTTCAATGATGTTTAATAATTTTGATGACACCTATTGTGATAATAAATTAGGACATATCAGTCATTTTCATTACTAAAGCAAATAATTTACTAATTTATAAATATTGTATTTTTTACAAAATTTTAATCTTAGAAAAATAATATGCATAAWTTATAAAGTTTTATTTACATATTTTATTTTTGTAAATATTTGTATATAATTATACAAACTATTAATTTTTTTTAATAATAATAGTATTTATTTTTATATACAATTATTGTATATATTTGTAATAATTATTTACAACAAAATTAATTTTTGTTAAAATTAAATTTTATTTTTTTGAAGCGATTTATTATTTCCTCAATGATTATAGGTTTTTGAAGTCTAGTGTTTCCGAAAATATAAATTTATTATTTACAGAGAGATTATAATTTAATTATAAAATCATTTAAATAAAAAAAACATAGGTATATTAAATTAAATAACATTCAATAACATATTAATTACAATACAATAGGTATAATTTAGGAGTATATATAATACAAAAATGTTTTATTAAAAAATTTTGTTTTTTTTCAAAAATCAATTTGTTAATATAAACTTGAAAAGATTTAACTATTTATTAATATTACTTTAAATTATTTTATTAAATTAGGAAAAATACTAACAATACAAACAAAAATCTATTTATTAAATATTGTATATAATATAATATAAAATTGTTGTTGTCTTATATATTTAGGGAACTCCTGTTTGATTATTGATAATAAAAATACTGTATTATATACAACCATAATATTTATTATAATAATATTAAAATTATTATAGGTTTTTAATGAGATGCTGGGATATATATTACTAAATGGCATTGAATCTATATAGCTTATATTGCTCAATATTATTTTAATAATAATGTTAATAATCAAAATAATAATAATAATAATGAATTAATCATAATAAATATATAAAATTATAATTGATTGTTTTATAAAATTTTTTTAATGTCTTTATACATGTTTATAAAACATCTAATTTAATAAATTGCACCCATTATTATTATTATTATTATTATTATTATTATGTTTATTAAATTATATTAGTGATTGAAGGTTTAAATAATTGAATTATACTATTATAKTAAATACCAAAAAAAATATTTAATAGGCATATATATATATATAGTCTATCAATTATAATATTATACATTTTATTAATTTTTTATTAATATATTTTATATATATGAATAATAGTAAGATTAAATAGTTGATACAAATWTAATTGTTTTTAAATCGTAATCTATCTAAATAAAATTTTTSTATTTTATCAATTAAAAACAAATTTTTCAAACAATTGATTTATCAATTATACATTTATATACCGTATAAATAAAAMTTTTTTTTTAATATCAATACATAAAATTAATCAATTTTATTATTTTTGATTTTTCTATTATAAATTCAATAATAATATTGAGTTTGATTAGTAATAGAGAGTGTAATAAGGCTATCAATCACTTTCACTTATCAGGCAATTTAAAAAAATATCTAAAATTTATATTATTGAATATAATTGAATAAAATGTTTCAAAAAAACAAATAAATAAAATAGTTTTGTTTGTTTGTTTGTTGTTTAAAATAGCAAATTAAATCATAAAAAATTTGTTTGTTTTTTGATTTTGTGTGTATATTTTTAAAAACAGTTTCCTTGATTATTATCATTTATCTATTTAAAGGCTCCAGCAATAGAGAGAAAAAAAAATTCATGCAATCAAAAAAATAGTTTCAAACAATAAAAAACAATAAATTAAAAAAAAGTTAAATTAAATTGCAATATACGACATCTCCAWCAATTAAAATTAACAAAAAAAAGTCTAAATGTTTGGYCCCACWATCAACTATAATGATAGAGRAACTGGAGGTCGATTGTCTCATCATAGTATGGATGCCTCCTATCGTGGACTAGAAGATAGTGATGGCAATCATCGATTTATGACTGCAACAAACATAACTGTTTCAACAACAAACTGTGCCCAAAATCATATCGGTTATCATATTAACAACAACAACAYCAACAACAACAATGATGACGATGTGATATCATCTCAACAACAATTATCGCAAAACAATTTGATGACATCTCTGCTATCAAATCTGGACATTGACTGCGACTACAACTATACTGACGGCGGTGGCGGTTATGGTGGTGGTGGCTATTATGACTACTGTTACGAATCGCCGACATGTTGTCTGGAGGCCGGATCGGAGGCCGATTCGTCAGCACCGCCTACACCCGATATTATCTCTAGTTTCGCCGGCGGAGGATACCCGGCGACCCTGGAATCGCCACCGCCGCYGCCACTGTCAAAACAATTGTCTACTAATCAGTCATCGCTGCCCACCTATCACGAGCTGTGCCCGTCATCATCGGCAGCGGCGTCGTCGCCGCCTATAGTCAGCTACCATCAGCCGTTACAGTCGCCCACAGCTTCTTCGTCGTGTTCATCGATGTCGGCGCCGATAACATCGCCGGCAGCGACACCCGTCAGCACATACCACGAAACACGCAAACAACTCATCAAAGACAGCCTACGACTGACCATTCAGTCGCGACGATCGGCTCAGGGACTCGACGATCTATTCATTAACACCGACGACACCATGACTTCAACCAATACTACAGAGGACGACAGCAACAGTGAACTAACATCGCCGGACACACCGTCCTCTGGTGTGCTGTCGACTCTGTGTTACGCCGACACCGAACGGAGGCGCCGACGCCGCGAACGTAACAAAGTGGCCGCCACTAAGTGCCGCAACAAAAAGAAAATACATTCAATCAAATTGCACCAGGTAATTTAATTATATAAATTTTATATATATATATATATATATATATATATATATATATATATTTATGTTATATATATATATATATACTTATATATATATATATAGGTTAATATATATATATATGGTATCCTGAAATGTATTATATATATATATATATATAATTAATTAACTTACTAGTTGACAACAGTTAATTGTTGTCGATATACAGTTAATGTTTACAAAACAATTATTTAATTTGGCAAACAAACTGTTATTAATTTATATTAAACTTTATAATCAATAATTGCAAGATTTATATTTATATATTCAATAATTTTATCAATTGCCACTTATAAATCCTAATATACAGTTGATAAGTATAATCAATGAATCTTTATTTAAGATACCATTTCAACTAAAATAACAAATTATTTTTTGGCAAAAATCTTTAGATTCAAAAGTATGGTTGGCATTAGTTTACATTTTTAAAATAATTATTTTTATAAACAAAGAAATAATATATAATATAAAACTCTTAGTATCAATTATTTATAATATCATTTATTTTTGTTAATAATAACATAATAAATTATTAGTTAATAGATGAATATATTGGTGACAACACCAATAAGAGAGAGAGAGAGAGAGAGAGAGAGCAAACAAAACTATAGTAAAAAGAAATTTAAACTAATTTTGATCTCTTTTTATTGTATTTTTATTATTACTGTATTATATCTTTTTATTATTTTTTGTTAAATAACTATACCATTCATATGGGTATATWAAAATACATTCAATTGGAGAGAGAGAGAGAGAGAGGTTTATTGTACCCTAAATTTAGTGTCAAATAGTTTTAGTTAATCTAAAATTAAATAAATAGTTTTTTGTTTGTTTGTCGTGTTGTCTCCTACTAAAAATATTAATATTTRCTCATTGATATTCAACACATATTAAAATTTAGATATTTTTATAATTTTAGTTTTCTTAAAAAAAACTAACAAACAAAAAATGAAAGTGATTTTATCTCAAAACATAATGTTTTTTGTGTAACTAATAATGTATTTTTTGTTTTGTTTGTTTTAGCATAGTTGAAAACAAGATATTAATAATATATTAGTTTTTTTTAATAAAAAATTAATTAATTAATCTGGGATAAGTAACTGTTAGTAATAATAATAATAATAATATATTGTATATATATATATATATACTATATATCRTGTCAGTACAGAAAAATAACTAAATAATTCAATTAGTTAAATGAAAATATTAAGGTGGGGTCTAATTAATCAATATATATATATATATATATATATATATATTATATATATATTTGTTATCAATTAATAGTTTGTTTTTTGGTGTATAATAATAATTAGTTATTAAGAAATTAATTGATTTTTCTTTGCTTTACTATAATAGCAGATTGTTAATCAATATTGAGTACATTAAACAAAATATTTTTAAATATTAATAAATATATTGAAATGTGTATTTATGTTGAAATATACAGTATATATAATTATGTATATATAATATGTTATAAAGTATGTATATAATATATTATACTATATAAATTTATAGTATATTTAATATATTAATTAGAGTATTATTAATAGCAATTGATTTAATTTTATAAGATATTTGAATATTTGTTGTCTATTATTTTAAAAATTTATCTAACATTTTACAAATTATTTTATGTCAAATTGTATTCATTAGTATTGAAAACTAATTTTATTTAATATTAGAAATTTTRTTTTTTAAAAACAAACAATTATATCAATTTTTTAAAATAAAATATGATTAGATAGTATTAAATAAAATATTTTGTAGTTTAACTTTTAATAAAAATTGATTAACAATTTTGATTTKAATTGCTAAACTTATTATTTTTWTATAATAAACATTATATAGATATAATTTAGTTATATCTAAAAAACTTTAATAATTYTCTAATATTATTTTCATATATTGTGTTAAAATTTATAGGGTGTATAATATTACTACTGTAATACATGTATGATGACCATGTATAATAAAAGTTATACCCTTGAATATATTATATATATACATACATATTAATTTGAAATTAATTGAAAACTCATATATGAGTTTGTAAATTATTTTCAAACAAAAATAAATAATAATTTTTATTGTTAATAATTAATTAATTAAATATATATATATACATATTAATTACTTATCTATCTATCTATAGGAGTCTGAATCGTTGACCGTAAACAACGCTCATATGCGCCAAGAGATCGACCAATTGAGGCGTGAATGTCAACAATTGATGGCATTATTATCGGCACACGAATCCCATTGCAAACATAGATTAAAATTTGTTAATAATAATAACAATTATAATAATAATAATAATAATAATTTCTACAATAATTTTGTCAATACTAATAATAATACTAATATTAGTAATAGTAATTGTGATAATCAATTTATTAGTAATAATAATAATAATAATAGTTATTATTATAATAACAATAGTTTAAATATACAAACATTGTAATTGACTTGTCGTTTATATATTAATATTTAAAAAACATTAACATTTTTTTATTTTTTTAAATATCAATATCAATCACATAATTTTGTAACTTTTTATTTAAAAAAAAACATTTTATAATTATTTATATATTTTTTAATGATGATAATAATGCTGATGATTATATTTTTGTTTTGTTTTGTTATATTTTTTCAATTTATAATTTAAATGTCTATACAAAATAATTTTTGTTGTTATAATTTGAAATRTATTTTTAATTTTAAGTTTGATTTTTTTAAAAAATTTATATAATTAGTTGTCTATTTTAAATTATTRTTAGTTTAAAATTGTTATWAATCATTATTATAAGTTTTATTTACTTTTATAATAATAYTAAAATTTTATATATAATTAGACATTTTAATTTTTGTTAAAATTTTATCTAAACAAATTTATGTATTAATATTTTTGTAATTAAAGTGAAATTATACGATTATTATTGAAACATTAAATAAATTATATATACAAATTTAATTATATATATAWTAATTTTTTTAAACTACCGTAATATAAATTCCTAAAGCATTTACTCTAAAAYAATATATATATATGTCTAAAAGTCAATTCAATAACATATAAATTGAAATATTATGGTATTTTYTACATTACWKGTAAGAAAATTAAAAAAATTGATTATTACTTATTTATTTAAATTAATATTATAATTATATTTTAACCATATTGTTTGTATAATCTTTTTATTATTATAATTATTATTTTCATAAACTTTCAAACATTATAATATGTATAAATGAAAAAAATATTATAATCATTTGGCACATTGGGTAACAAAAATTCTTTATTATTATTATTATTAACATTAAAAATAATACCTGTATATATCATAAGTATTTGCACTAAAAAACAATGTTATTTAAAAAATCACTGGTAATAGTTATAAAACACGAACACATAAAATAATGTTTTTAATTATATAATTAAAAAATCCTATAAATGACTAAAAATAACATTTTTTAAAAATATTATAACAATAATACTGTATAAATAGCTGTAACGTAATAACAATTTCACAACAAATATATATTATACTATTTAAGTAATAGTAAGTCTTAACCATTAAAAATATTGTTTCAAACATTACAACTACCGGTACTTTAAATACTGGTAGTATCGGGCAGTAGTAGTAGTAGTAGTAGTAGTAGTAGTAGTAGTACTGTACTAAACCAATAGTACCAATAATACTGTTTAAGGTAATACTTGACTAAAATAATTATGTTTTTTAAATAAGTTTTTTTAGCTCTTAATTTTAAGTTAACAATGACTATAATTACCGGTAATTAAATGTTTTAATTTTAATTATCGGTTAATTCATAAGTGATGTTCTATTGAAACATCCATCGAGAATAGCAACGGCCGATCAGTCTCTACCCGTACTGTCCTATCGTTTTCGTCAAACTCGTTGGACGTACTGATTAGCGAACCGAAAGACATGGTATCATTAGTTAGATTCCAGCGAAATCCTTGTGTAGTGACTGTGGTGGGGGCGCCCACCGGTACCAGTGAACACCATTTTGACTTTTTGCACGAATCAATCACATGAGTACCCTATTAATCATTGATAAGATAATAGTTCAGATTTACCGGTAGATGTATTGCCAAAATTKATCCAAACCTTATGCAATAACCATGTGATAGAGTGATGGCATTGAACCAGATATATGGGTATATAATGACGGCCCGAGTCAGCACTTTGATAGCCATTGTCCGCTTCATTACTGTATAATGTATTTATATTAGACATCACTTGATCGATACGTCCAAGCGATGACCAAACGGCTACAATTGCTGTACAATGTGCTGCTGGCCGTAGACGTTGTTGTTGGCCATCTCTGATATCCTCATTGTTACTATTATTATCAGTGAGTATCGCTGCCGCCGCCGACTTGTTTGACTCAATTACCAAATTAACAGCTTTTGTAAAATCGGTATAGTTTTGATCGGGTGTTTCAATCACTTGGACACCTTTCGTACGAAAATAGTCCAACCGATCGGTTGAAATCGAATCGAAATCACCGCTAACAATGTCCGGCAATCGGTGGCGACTGTTAATTGTCGACAAGTATTTCGAGCCGCCATCGACTGCCACCCGAAGCGCAGCTGAAGTTGATATATAAACAGAGAAATAGATTTAATCTTCAATTGTGATCTTCATCTATATATATATATATGATATACAAACCATTGTTCCATATCTTGTCAAACAATGGACTCTTGTGTCCGTTCAAGTGATCCAATGAATGGTTCAACAATAGTACCGCATATTTGCCGACATCTAASACAAAGTGATCAATCAATTAGTTAGTAATTTCATATATGAAGACATGAAAAAAGTGATTAGATATGTCATACCCACCAATTGATCCAATATTGTCCACTCGTAGACACCCTCTGTATTGACTTTGTAAGCCATGTTGGTCTTGATGTTGGTGTCCGACAATTCAAGATTATTATGTGACAATTGATGACAAGTTGATGGACTAGTAGTTATCACATATATATACTAATAATAATAATAATACTATCATTACTTTAAATATATTTTTGTTATGCAATTATTCATTGCATGGGATATCGTATATCATATCGTATATCACATGTTGTTATCAAAACACTTGATATTATTTTCATTTATAAACATTTTTTTTGTATAATAATTATTATAATAAATATCATATAATTATTTTTGTAACTTTTTATTTATGATATATATATATTACTGATGTTATAAACGGGTAATAAATAATAAAAAAATTATTATTATTATTATTATTATTAAATATTTGTCACATTAGAAAATATGTTTTTATAATTTATATGATAACTATACACTACCGGGTGGTATATTATTATTACGTAATATCTCCCCCCCCTCTCTCTCTCTCTCTATGTGTGTGTTATTTTTAATTAAAATTAATATACAGTACAGTATAATATGTGGCGCTATACGGTATATATTAATTTTTTTTTTAAAAACTAAACATTTTGATACAGTATTACCTGTACTTTATTATTATTTATTATCAATTAAAGACGTTTTAAAATAAAAATATTGTGGGGGGAGAGGGATTGAAATATATATATATATATATATATAAATTACTTATTTGTTTTAAATAATTATATTTTTAGAGACACATAATATAATTATTGAATTTTTTTAAATTACAGGTAAATTAAAAAAAATTAATAATTATTTGAATTATATATATAGAATTATTTTTTAAATATTAATGTTTGTATAATACCGGTATATTGAATAGGGATGATGGGGTGGGGTTAACTAAAATGTATTTACGTGGACGTAGTTTATTGATAGTTCCATTACAGTCATGCTTTCGATGTGTACATTATTTTTATATATTAATTAATAATTTAGTTTCTATTGAAATATTTGGCACATATTTCACATTTACTTTTAACTTAAAAAACAGTAAACTCTATATTAATATATAGTTTATTATTATTATAAACACATTTAATACACGTTTTTTAATCTTTAATATCATATAAATTAAAAAACAATTACTTATTATTATTAATAATATTTTACTTATACTTAAATTAATAATTAATTTTGAAACCAAAAAAAATAATTTTCAATTGATTAGAGAAATCACTTAACAATTTCAAAGTTTTGTTGTCAATCAGTGTGTGTTTGATATCATCATAACAGCCGCCGCCGCCGTTATCACCGATAAAAGTATGGCCACCGCTCGGGTCAGCGATACGATGATCGGCGGCACGCGTCAGACAACTACAACAAAAACACGTGCACTTGTGTTGGACGACATGTCCGACGAGTCAGTACGTGTAACACACGTGGAAACACCCGAACGTTTTTATTGTCGCTTAGTTTCCGATGACCAACCATTGGCCGCACTCAACGAGCTTATAGCCGGCCAAACCCAATGTGGACCGTTGGCAGTGCACGTGTTGGTGGCCATTGATGATGTGCGACCCGGCGAACACCTGTTAGCCTATTCGACTATTCATCAGCAATGGTGCCGATGTCGTGTCCAACAGTTGGTATTGGCCGCCAATGACTCGCCGATATCACCAATCAATCTATTTTCTACCGCTGCCACCGCCGACTCTGCTAAATGGTCAGCTCGGGTACTGCTGACTGATTACGGTAGCGTCGAAGTGGTTGCAGCCTACAACCTTCGGCACACTACTGGCCAGATTGTCGACGCCAATAATGGTCAGCCGTTTTGTTTTGAATGCCGATTGGCAGCCGTCAAGCCATACCTCGACAGCCAAGAGTGGAGTTCATACGCCAACTATCTCTTTGAACGGCTGACCAAAGATCAGCCGATCTGTTTGCGTGTCGTCGACCAGTGCGACACAACTGGCGTTATTGTCTGTGATTTGTCATCAATTGGTGGCCTCGGCGGCGGCAAACAGTCGTTTCCATCTATGGTCGACCATTTGGTTGGCACACGAGTGGCCCGATATCGTGTGGGCGAAGATTTTTATCACAAACTATTGCCCGACGACTACGAGGGCTGCGATCACGAAACCAATGGTGACTTTGATTGGCATTCGGATGATAGCGATAATGAGGAAGAATTTGGTGGTAATGGAGGACATAGTAATAGTAATAATGACAACAAATTGTATTATATTTGATAATCACTAATATATTTAGCTATTTATGATTGAAAACTACAACTAATTTTCTATAATTATATAGTCATTTAAATTAAAAATTATTTAATTAAATTTTGAAAAATATTTATACTATTATTATTATTATCAAAAACAACAAATTATTATAACCTAATTAATTATTGATTAGAGATTGGAAAAAATGATAAATTAAATCAATGATAATTGTCTATATATATACACAAATAAATAATTGATCTACTTTATATAATGCCATATATAAAAAAATAATGTAATAATTTGTTGAAATTAAAATAATAAACAAAAATATTTGATATATTTATATTAAATTTAAAAAAAAAGATTATATATATATTGCAAGTAAATTACAATATATTATACAAATTAGTATATATTAACTAACATTTTATTTATTTTTATCATTTTATCTAATAATAATAATATATATAATTTATTAGATATATTGAAATAACCAGTTCTTGTGGTGTAGTGGTTATCACATCTGTCTAACACACAGAAGGTCCCAGGTTCGAAACCTGGCAGGAACAGTGCTTATTATTTTTTTGGTAGTTTCATAAAATATTTCCTATTACTTTGTGGTTAATCTAAATATAATTTTTATTTTATTATTATAATACCTAATAATAAATTGCATTTTTTAAAAATATTAGTTATCCATTTATTTTATTAAAAAATAATATTATGATATTAACATAAATATTAGAAAGTTAAATATTGATTTGATATAAAAAATAATTTAATTTATTGAATCTTATATATTTTATATTTAGTTTTTATTAAGTTTAATATTGTATTGATAATAATTGTTTATTTTTTTAATTAAAAATAATTGTATATTTACAGTAATAATTATTGTGTTAGCAATTAGTATTAAAATAGTTGGCAAAAATATTTTCCGTATCATTGATTTTTTAATTATTATTATTATTATTATTATTTGATTTTAAATTTCAACACATTTTTTTGTGTATGAAAATATTTGATAATTATTTTTTGTTTTGTTAATTAGTATTTGAAATAATTTTCGCAATTAGTCGACAAAAACTATAGTATATTCAAAGTCTATAGAAATTAAGGGATTTTTTTAAAAAAACAAACATTTTAATATATAATTAAGTATTTATTAATATTTTCTTTATTCAATATCATAAAATATAAAATTATATATGTAATTTTTTGTCTACCTTACAATTTTTGGGAAAAATACATAACATTATTTTATTTAAAAAATAAATGCCATTATTTAAAAATATATTATTGTTAGTAAATTAATTAAATTATTTTAATATCCACCTGTTTATTTTTTTTGTAACTTTAATTATAATTTTTAATTATGCATGTACTAATTACTATATATAACTTATAACGTATATGTATTTTATTTAGATTTATATGCTAATGTCTAATTGTGTCTTGCTCGTTTTTATTGACTTTGACACAAATTAATTTATATATTTAGTTAAATCAATTATAGTTAAGTCAATGACAATAATTAATTTTAGAAAAAAAAATTTTGAAACACCATTGAAACAATTATATAATACCGGTAATTATTATTTAGGATTAAAATCTTAAAATCTATTTGATTTAAATAGTATTATATAATTAATTAATGTAAAAATCTATATACAGTAGGAAACCCATTAACTAATTGGAAAATTTATTTATTTATTTTAGAAATATTATTAGATAATAGTACAAGGTTAAATAATTTTTACCAATTTTATTTTATTAGATTTTCACAGCAAAAAAAACTAAAAAAAAAAAACATTTTTAGTATTGTACGGGTTTACCAATACAGTAGAGTGACATTATTATTATTATTATTATTATTATTAATTTAAAAATTGTTTGTTTAAAAATATGAAAATTTTTATATAGAAAAATACATATTTTAAAAAATATTTTGTAATTTTTTGTGTTAGTAAGTGTTATAAATACATATGTAATAAATGAAATATAGTTCAAGTTTATGAAACAATTGAATTGAAAGTATTTTTTATTGAAAATAAAATTTAAATATATCACACAATAGAGAGAGACTCAAAATTTAAATATATATAAAATACATATATTATTTAAACCATCTCTCAAATAAACTTTTATATTCGTATATAATACTAAAAATTTAATTTTAAATTTAATTGTAAATATTTTGTAAATAAATATATAGAAATATATATACCTGTTTTCATCCTATTTAATCATATTTTGTTAAATATTATATTTTAGTGTTTTTTTTGTTAAATAAGTATATATATATATATAATAATTTCTATTTATTTAAAAAACAAGTGATATTTTTTTTAATTGATTGTTTGAAACACACACAATGATTGTGTCGACAAGTATTACATTACAGATGTTAACAGTTTCACTGTTGACAATACAGAGAGAATCGATTCACAAGAATATCCAAAACGCTTTGCCATTGAAAGAGTCGTACGATTACATAGTTATCGGTGCCGGCAGTGCCGGTGCAGTTGTGGCCAACCGACTAACCGAAGATCCCAACATCAATGTACTGCTGCTTGAAGCCGGTGGTCCACAGACAGTGGCCACCGATATGCCCGGTCTGGCCATACCCTTGTGGAAGGACATACCGGTATTCGACTGGGACTATCAAACAGTGCCACAAAAGTACGGATTGGCGCTGAAAGAACCGGGCGTTTTTGGCGAACGCAAAGGCAAGGCCATTGGCGGTACGTCGACCATCAACGGCCTGATACATGTTGTCGGCAATCGACTAGATTTTGACGAATGGTGCTATAAGTACGGTGCCGACGGCTGGAACTATGAGGGAGTACTACCGTATCTCAAGAAACTGGAAAACAATACCGACCCCAGAGTTGTACAGCAAAATCCCGGCTATCACGGAACTCGCGGACCAATATCAATGATCAGCGACCCGTCACCCGCTCCGCTATTGTTGAAGTTTCAAAAAGTCTACAACGATATGGGCTACGAAACATTGGACGTAAATGGACCCAAACAATTGGGTACTGCTTTCACACAGATGACCGTAAAAAATGGCTACCGATGCGGAACTGGCAACGGATATCTGACACCCAATAGACATCCCGACAACTTGAAGATATTGACACAAGCGTTGGTCACAAAGATTCGTTTCACGGATTTTGCCGACGAAATTACGGCCACTGGTGTCGAGTTTATCCGGCAAAACATCAAATACAAAGTCAACGCAAACATTGAGGTCATTGTGAGCGCCGGTATGTATTAAAATTAAAGTTTTTTTGGTCAAAATTTTAAATATAATATATTATTTATTGAACAGGTGTCTACAATTCACCACAACTACTGATGCTATCAGGTGTCGGTCCCAGAGCTCATCTACAGTCGCTGGGTATTCCAGTGGTCATGGATTTGCCTGTCGGTAACAATCTTCAAGATCACCCGAAAGTGGTGTTTCACAGTCTAATCAAAGACCAGGACTCGCAGCCGCGCGAACCCGAACTCAATATACCACAGATGTACGACTTCTTCGAGCACCGTAAGGGACCGCTGGCCAGCTATTCGTGTTTGTATACGTTTTTCAATACCAAAAGCAACACCAATATCCAGTGGCCGAACATTGTTTTGGCCGGTTTTGTACAAAAATACAAGAATAATATTACCGAAGTTTGTGCCAAATATGGCGAACGAATTGACGAATGGAAGCAATATTTTAGGCCATATTTGGGTAAATATTATCTGCGAACTGATGCCAATCTACGCAAACCAAGAAGTTTCGGTAGTGTCCGACTGGCCTCAGCTGATCCCTATAGAAAACCGCTTATCGATCCCAACTTTTTCGATGTCCAACAAGATTTCAACGATCTGGTAGAGGCGGCAAAGTTTTTGCTTTATCTCTTACAAGAGTCGCCTATTTCCAGGCACCTGGAGTTTAATCATAATCCCATACCCGGCTGTCAAATGTGTAGCGACCGACCCATGTATGCCTGCGAATCGTACATCCGATGCTATATCCGATTGAACGGAGAAAAAGAGTTACATCCGGTCGGTACGTGTCGTATGGGTGCCGTCACCCGTCCGGATACGGTAGTCGATCCGACCCTTAAAGTGAAAAACCTGTGCCGACTGCGTGTATGCGACGCCTCGATAATGCCGACCGTAGTCAACGGTAATACAAATACGCCGTCCATTATGGTCGGCGAAAAGTGCGCCGATTTAATCAAAAAAGATTTATATTCAAAACGATCGCTTAATAAACAACAAGAATCGGCGGCCAAAAAAAAGTTTTGAGTACCTGTCCACTAAAATCTGCCTAAAAGTTGGCCTAAAAAATCACATTTTATTGTGTTTGTGTGTTATTATTATTATCATTATTATATTTAAATTTTTAATTATTATTATTATTTGTATTTATACAACTGTTACAAATTTACTAATATATACTATAGTATTGTATATGTAGGATATATATATATAACTTATGTTTATTACTAATAAATTATTTAATTCTTATTAAAAAAAACAGAGTAAATATCTTTTATTTTTTTTTATTTTAATTTAATTTACAAAAACAACAAAATCTTTTAATAAATATAAAAAATTTAATTAATTAATATTACTTTAATAAATAAACTAAATTGATCTATATAGGAGAATAAAAAATATAGGAAATTAAATATTATATATTAAAATAATCAAATATTATAAAAAATATTAACAATTAAAATGTAAAATGATTAATTCATTATTCAAGCTTTTTTAAAATACAATTTAATTTTATAAAATTTACTAATTATTTTAGTTTAGAAAAATCATTATTATTAATGTTTTAATCAATATATTTACTTTATTTGAAAGTTCATTGATCTCATTAGTACAGAATATTTACACTTTATTTAGAAATATTATAGTCACTAATTATAATGAGAGTATATATCAACTAATAGTATATTATTTTTATTGATTAAATTACAGTATAAATATATAAGATATAATATACGAGATACTATAGTATTGATTAATTTAGTAATAAATAGATATTATTAAAAAAAGGATTCAATGTTAACATTATTATTATTTAAAAAATTATCAATGAATTTAAATATTTTACAATAATATTAATAGTAACTAATACATATACACAATAATACATGTATAAACAATGGTTATTAAAATTATGTATATAAATAATATTTTTTTCAAAATTTATTTGACATTAAGTACTATTGTATAATAAATTATTATAATAACATATAAAACCAAAAAAAATATATGAATATTAATTGGCAAACATTTTTATATGAGTTTATTGAACTCATTTTTTCTCTCTATTATAATACAATCGTGCATCGCTAATATATATCAGTTTATTAAATAAAAACGGTTTAGATTTATCAATCACATTTTGTTTATTATTTATTTATTTATTTTTTGCTCACAAATATCTAGGTAAATTATTATATAATATTTAAAAAATTATTAAAATAATTAACTTCATAAGAAATTTTTTGATTGTATTGTGATTATTAATCTACTTATCATTTAACTAAAAAACAGCAAAAAAAATAATATTACAAACATTTATCTGTAGAGGAAATTATTATTATTGTTGTATTATATGATGCAATATAATCAATATAATTGTTAAATTCTATGGGCTATTAAAAATGCAAAATAAAAATAAAACTTTATGTATATTTGTGATTATATCTAACTTTATCTTTTTTTAAAAAAACAACTCACAGATACACACATACACTAAAATAACATTAATTGTAAAGTTAGCCTTTGATATTAAAATTAAAAAATAAATTAAATTTCTATATTAATGTTTATTAAATGCTATTTGGTATTCATTTAGTGTATCATCAGTTATTGTGTACACACTAATCGCTTTTTACTACATATTGTATAATATAATATTATTTGATATAATGTTTTGTATGTCCATTAGTGGTAGTAGTAGTAGTGGCTGTGGTAGTCATGCCTATGTCCTTAATGGCTATAATAATGAAACTAATAGTAAAAGTAATAATAATAATAATAATAAAAATAATATACTGAAGTTCAAAGCCAGCAAAAAAACTGATAATAATAGTTTAGTTATTGGTTTGGATGATACACATACAGCAAATGTATTTTATCAGCACAGGTATGATAATTAAAAATCAAATCAAATAATTCAAAAAATATATATTTATTTATTTATTTCTATATATTTTTACTATTATGTAATAATTATTTCTTATTATTTTTTAAAATTTTTATTTATTTTTGTTATTGTTAGTTAAATACAATATAAAACAATTTATAATAATAACATAAACAATTATAGATAAATTATATTAATATTTGTGTAAATTTTTATTGTGTATCTAAATATATAATTAAAAATATTTTATTTTCAATGATTTTCTTTAATAATTTGTTAATTTAATAACTTGTAATTTTAATATACTCTATAATAAATATAATTTATTACAGTAAAATGATTATTTAAAATAATAATATAATATATGTTAAATTTGTGTTTTATTTTATTTAAATGCATAATATTAGTATAATAAAAGTATTTCAATGTTATACAGTGTATATAATAGCTTATAACTTTATATGTACTGTATTTAATTATTTTTTAAAAAAATATAATAAAGTAGTATAAAGTACATAAAATGTATTTTATGTGTTTTTTATTATATTTTATTTATATTGAAATATCAAATTGACTTGCTTAAATGATTATTGATTTTTTAAAATTATTTTTTTTTGATAAATTAATATTATTATTTTTATATAAAATACCAAAGTATTTGAATATTTTATTATGTTAATGCTAATTTTAGTTTTTATTGGAAATTTATTTAAAATTATTTCTACATGTAAATTTGGATAATTAATTATACAAATTAACTATTTAATAATAAAAATAAATATATATAGTGTATATTATGTTAAATTATTACAATATCTAAATGTTTATTTTTATTTTTTTAATAAGTTAGTGCTTAATATATCTTGCTATATGATATCTTATAAAATTGAATTGATATATAATTTATATTAAATATTAGATTTTTAAAAAAAATACAACAAAATTATGATTAATGTGTATAGTATTATTATTATTATCTATTTTTAATTAACCAAAAAAAATATTAAAATTTATACATATGTTTTATTATGCAACTATTATATACAGTTATATCTATTTTGTTAATAACATATCGTATCAATCATTTAATAATAATATTTTATTATTATTAATACTTTTCTTTTTTTTTATATGTATAATATACAGAATGTTTCCCCGGAAACAGTATATTAACACTACTATTGCTGGTGTTGGAGGACTGGGAGCACAGTCCTCAAAACAGGTGAACCATAACAACTATTACAGAAACGACAATTACGCCAATAATCAATATATTAATAACACTAGTAATAGTAATAATAATAATAATAATATCAGAAATTCAACAAATCAATTAAATGATGACAACAATTATTATTATAATAATAATAATATTACAAATAATACTAATAATAACACCGTTGGAAATAATATCATTAGGAAAGACATGTCCACCAAATCAAACCAAATGTTTTTAGTGTTAGGCCAGAGAAAAGTGCTAATAGAGTCACCAAAACAACCGGCAATTAATATGAGGTATGTTTG
This sequence comes from Oppia nitens, assembly GCF_028296485.1. Taxonomy (NCBI): domain Eukaryota; kingdom Metazoa; phylum Arthropoda; class Arachnida; order Sarcoptiformes; family Oppiidae; genus Oppia; species Oppia nitens. The sequence goes on from NW_026533250.1 coordinate 75,324, forward strand.
TTGTTGTTATTGAAACAAAATAATTTAATACATATATGTTTTTTTAAAAATATATAATAATAATATTTTGGTTTAAATTATTGATTAATTTTGAAATAAATTAGATATTAGAAAATTATTTAATAAAATTTTTTAGATATATACTCAAGCATTTTTTTAAACTTTCAATTTAACTTTTAATTTAAACAACTAATTAAAATATTATATACAATGTATATTCAGATATATTGTATATACTAAAATAACTTTTTTTAAAACTTTAATTAAACTAAATTTATTAAAGTAACAAAGTTAATGATGTTTACGAAAAATTTGAGATATTTTTCTAATTAATTAATATCATAATCACATTATAAATATGTTTGTTGTGTTTTAATTATTATGTTATATAAATTAATAGTCTTGTTATAATTTTGATAAATATTTTTATCCATTCAACAAAATTGAAAAAATCTTTATAAAGCATTAATATTAGTGAAACAATAAAACATGTATTGATTAATTGTATACTCATTATTATTATTATTATTTAAAAACAAATTGTACTTTTTATGATATTATATGTATATTTTAGTTAATTTATTTTAGTTTATATATATTTTTCAATCAATATTTTATTTATAATGATATTTTAAATTTTTGATTTAGTTAGATTATTATATTTATTTGCTAATAACATTAACTAATAACTTAAAATGTTTATTAAATATTAATAATGACTTAATTAATAATTATTTTTATGATGAATTGATAATCAATTGCTTAAAATATATACCAAATGATAATATTAATAATATATACATATATACCGTTATAATCGTAGAAACATAATTAATTTGTAGTACATATTTGTTGCAATTAGTTTAATACAGTTATGAATAATTAATTTTTCATATCGACCCAAATAAATAAGCTATAATATAACACATTTTATAATCACATTTTTTAAAATTAATTATTTAAATATGTTTAGTATTTATGGTAATTACTGGTTAGTTAACAATTTATTTATTTTTATTTTTAAATTTAAATTTTAGACTAAAAAATTCAATAAATCAGTGATAAAAAAAACTTGTTAATGATTAAAATACAAACAATATATTTGTTTAAAAAATATTTTTAATTTAATTTTTATCTGTATTCAATTTACTATTTGATTTATTATTCATATATTAGTTTATATCGTATTTAATGATGAATATTATAGAAATATAATATGCAATAATGAAAATACTAATGAAATAATAGTAATAATAATACTAATACTAATAAAAAAAATAACAAAATAATAGTAAGTTTCTATAGAAACTATTATTTCATATAAAATCAAAACATTGAAAAAAATATTAATATTGATGTACAGTATACTGATGATAATAATAATAATTATTATTATTATATATATACAGTATATGTTTATATCTATTAGTTACATAACTTTAATTGCAATGTTCATCAGAAAATTTATATAATTATTTTGTTTGTCTAAAAAATTTATTTAATTAATTTAACCATCTCTTGTTAATTAAAAAAATAATAATCTTGAAACGATATACAGTATAATAAAAATTGATTATTAAGATGATTAAGATCAGTGATATATTGTATATACCTTTTATTATTATTAACTTTATATACCAATTATAAACTGTTATAATTATTTTTCTGAAACATTTGCTGTAACTGACAAGACTACTAATTTAAGTATACATTTATATAATTATTATTAGCATTTTAGTAGTAGTAGTATTATTATTATACAGTATTATTATTTTGCAAAAATTATAGTCTATGCCCAATAAATGCAAATAAATTTCGGAAATTTAATTTTAATTTATTTTAAATGATAAAATCTCATCTTGATAAGTGTATTATAACAAAAAAAGTGATTAATATTTAATACAATTATATTATTGTGTATTTTTATTAACATCTATTGGTAATAATTACACACACAAAAATATGTAAGTTATAAGTTTTGCAAATTATACCCAGTTACAATTTAATTTTTTCTATAAATTTTTTTAGGTTTAATTATTAATAAACTTATAAAAAAATAATAATAAACATTATCTATCTAGAAAATGCATATTAATATATATATATGGGAATCACAATAGAAAATATTTTGCAAAATTGTTTTATAGGAATATATTAATATCAATATAAATTTATATATATATATGTATATATAAAAGTGTATATAACATAATTGTCACCGATAAAAAAATTATTAAATTTTATTATTATTAAATTTTATGGTAATTATTATTATTATTTAAAAAACCCAATGTATTGCTTGAATCTATGATTTAAAAGGAAACCTCAACGCAATCATTACACACCAGTTATGGATAAATACGAAAAGATAGCAAAGATTGGCGAAGGAAGCTATGGTATTGTATTCAAGTGTCGTAACCGCGAAAATAACGGCCAACTGGTGGCCATCAAAAAATACGTCGAAACAGAGGACGACCCCCTAATCAAAAAGATTGCCTTAAGAGAGATACGAATGCTTAAAGTATGTCACCAAACAAACAAACAAATAATTATTATTATTACGTTTTTTTGTTGCTTAGTTTTAATTAATTAGATAGTACTGTAACTAAAGATATTAGAAAATAGAAATTTCTATTAGAAACTTCCCTGAGATAATTTCCCTGAGATAATTTCCCTGAAAATATTTCTATTGAAATTTAACTTTATTATTATAGTATGAAATCCCTATATCTATAGCTATTGTAATAATATTAATATATATATATATATATATATATATATATATATATATATTAATGAGACAATACATATATTTTATTAAATACAAAATAAGGATCCCTATATATAAAATTAAAGTTTTGTATAAATTTATTAAATTATTAAATTATATTTTTAGTTTAAAAGTAGTTTAAAATACTGATACTACTACTAATAATATTATTTAACTATTACTTATAAATCAAAAATGTATTTTTACAAGATCCAATTAATATCGAGTAAACAAAATTAACCAAGTAGATTTTCCCCATATGACAGAAATCTTATAGAAACTTTCTAGAAATTTCCTCTTAATTTATTTGTCTGTCAACACAAACTATGCTATAAAAAACTAATTGTTTGATTTATTTTTATTATTATAACTACTCTTATGTTTCTCTTATTATTATTATTTTATTTATTTATTATTAGCTCTTAAAGCATCCGAATCTCATTAATCTGATTGAAGTGTTTAGACGTAAACGAAAATTGCATTTAGTGTTCGAGTACTGCGAGCTAACAGTGCTCGACATACTTGAAAAGTATCCGAAAGGCGTTCCCGACGGTCTGACCAAAAAAATTATTTGGCAAACATTAAATGCCATTAATTTTTGTCATCAGCACAATGTATGTCCAATATTTTGTTTGTTTGTTTGTTTACTTTATTTTTTGATATATATATATAATTCAACATAACTTTTCTTATAGTTTTTAGTTTTGTTTTTTATCATAATTACGTTTTCTAAGAATTATGATTAAATTATTTTTTTGATATATATATATTTAAGTAAAATTCTAAGTATATTAGTATAAATAATTAATTAATTAGCTATATATCGAATTCAATATAAGGTGTATAGTCTATAAATTATATATTATTACAGTTATATATATTATTTTATTTTATTTTATTTAATATATAGAATTTCAAATAAATTTAGTATAGTATATATATATATATAAATACATGTAATATATATAAATTCTTAATAAATTTTTTGTTTTGTTAATGAAATTCTTAGAAATAATAAAATTCCTATTAATGGTAGTAATAATATATATATATATTTCAAATAGAAATAAATAGCTGTTTAGTATTAATGATATATTTTTTTGCTAATGATACTAATGATTCCTTATAAGTTAAAATGAATTAAATTTCTAAAATATATGTTAAAATTAGTAAATAAAAAAAATCTCTTAATATTATTTGTATTTATTATGTATATTAAATATCATATTTATGTATCATTATGTGTCAGTTTATATTACAAACAAAAAAACAAAAAATCTAAATTAATTAAATATTTACAAAAAAAAAATATTATACATTATGATATGACAATTTAATGATATGAATATTTGATTATTTAGTAATAGTAGTAATAATTTATTAATAATACTCTATATATATATATATATTGATATTATCAGTGCATTCATCGAGACGTCAAACCGGAAAACATTTTGCTCACCAAAGACTGTATCGTAAAACTGTGTGACTTTGGTTTTGCCCGAACACTAAATCCGGGCGAAAATTATACCGACTATGTGGCCACCCGTTGGTATCGACCACCCGAACTGCTGGTCGGCGACACACAATACGGTGCACCAGTCGATGTCTGGGCCATTGGCTGTGTAACAGCTGAACTGATGCGCGGTGAGGCACTGTGGCCGGGAAAGTCCGATGTCGACCAATTGTATTTAATTCGTAAGACAATCGGCGATCTAATGGCCCGACATATGACAGTATTCAAGACCAATGAGTTTTTTACGGGTGTCGTACTACCCGAACCCGAAACTCACGAACCGTTGGATACGAAAATACCGAAACAAATTGAAGAATCGGGTATGGATTTTCTCTATAATTGTTTGGACAAGGATCCACAAAAACGGCATACTTGCGACCAATTAATGCGACACCAGTACTTTAATAATGTTAAACTACCGGAGCTTAACGATCAGGAATCAGGAAACAACAGTACTTCGGATAGTATTAGAAATCAGTCATCAAAATTCATACGACAACGATCTAAAGTATAAGTTTTAATTTACATAAATATAAAAAATATTATAATTAATTAATGATTTATTTTTTTTCTTTTCATCTATCCGTCCTCTAAAAGTACGGACAAACAATATTGCCGACACTGTTGACCAATACTGTCAAGACTGGGACACCCGATATACGGGCCGTACAGTTGCACTCAAGGTATGTCAACCAAAACAACGCCAATAATAATAATAATAACCTCAACAACAACAACAATATCAAGAGTATGGCACCCATACATCAGGGATCGGTTGATCGCAATGATAACTACGGACCACTTACTCGGACCACACGTTTCGATCATTTGCCTAATATTTAAATAATTAAATTAAAAAAAAATTATTATAATTTAATGACAAAATTCAAACATAATTTTCTTAATTATATATAAATTTTTAATTTTAAAAACAATTAAATCATAAGAATTTTTTTCATATTATTAGTATTAGTATGCAATTCAATTGCATAATATGATAATACCGGTACATTTTATTAAATATTACTGTATATATATATATATATTACTACAAAATCATTAACAATACATTTATAATTTATGACTATTTTTAAAAATAAATTTATTTAAAAAAATGATTAACATTGAATTTAATTTGAAAACAATTATAGCATATTTTATTTTGTGTTATTAAAATAAAATAATTAATTTGTAATTTTCAATAAAATTAAATATATATACTGTATATATATAACTTATTTATTATTAAATTAATTGATGTCAAACAACAAGTGTTTTTATTATCTGCAAAATCCGTTTTTATATACAGTATTAGAGGTATTTTAATTAATTTATAATAAAAACCAGTAATTGTATTTTAAATTAACATTATTATTACTGTATCACAGTATTACTACTCAAATTAAATTTTGTTTTATTGTATAAAACTATTATATATAGATAGATAGATATAGATTAGATTTAAATAATTAAATTGAATTTTTGATTTCCTAAAAAATATCTAATTTAATTCAATAATAATGTTGAAAGTGCTTAATATTTTATTGCTAACATCAATTGTAACGCCATTACTACTACAGGTATTAATTTGTGAACATCTAGTATTAGCTAACAGTGTTGCAGTGATTGATAACAATATTGATGGACATAACGGTACCACCAGATGCTTGTCATCATTGTTAACCCGTAGTCCATTGAATTGGATTCAACAAGGTTATACCATTTATTTTTTTTATATATAATTTTTATTAAAGTAGTTTAAAAAAATTAATTATTTAAATAAATTTTTATTTAGCATTAAATACGGCCTCAAATGCGTTCAGTTTGGGTATAGAAACGGCCGGCCAGTGGTTTGGTTTTGGTATCAATGCAGCCAATGATTGGTTCAACTTTTTGACAAATCCACAAAACAATACTAATATTGATAATGATATTAACGGCAACTCTAGTAATTAGATTTTATGTGCTTTTAAATCTATTTAAAACTATTAACTCAAATAAATAAAATAAAAATAAATCTAATAAAACCTAAAGTGAAAGTTTCTTTCTTTCTCTCTCTCTCTCTTTCTTATAGTATTACAGAATATTCTGTATGTTATATATCTCATAGTATTCCAGAATATTCTGTATGTTATCTCTCTTTCTCTCATTTGTTGCACTTTTATTTTTATTTTGTGTTATTTTATTAGCCAACACAAGTGAATCGTTAAAAGTAATGAGACTGCAAACAGAAATACAGAGATTGGAAAAAGATTTGGGAAACTGGAACACTTGGTTTCGTAGAGTCAAAGAGAAACGACTCGTTGAGCTCAGGGATCAACTCAAACAGTTAGCTGAGAAAAATCAATTGAACATTAATGGGGTGAAACCAGAGACGACAGCACCAGCACCGCCACCACTAACACCACTAGATGTTAGTAATGTTAACTTCAATTTGAGTACAACAAGTATTCCTCACATACCTAACGTTAGTACTATTACTACTACCACTACTACTACTACTACTACCGAAGCTCCAATGGTCGGCACTGTTAGCAATCAAACACAGGATGACACTGTGGTCTCGATTTTCTCATAGACTCTACTTGCTCTCTATGCTATCTTTTAACTCTCTCTCTCTCTCTCTCTCTCTCTCTCTCTCTCTCTCTCTCTCTCTCTCTCTCTCTCTCTATTCTCTAACCTCTCTCACTTGATATCACACACAGACACACATACTCTAAACGCTACACAATTATGTTATACAATGTTATTTGCTGTTTTCAACACACACATACACATACACACACTTATAACACACACACACACAACTACACGACTGTATATTGTGTGTGTAATATTAAATTATCTTACTTTTATGCCGACACTATGTAAAAAAAGACTGGAAAACCTGTTAAAAATATGGTAATACTAATAATGTATTGAAAAGTTTAAAAAATTATTTGATTATTAACTGTGTGTTTTTCTATCTATCTATCTATCTATCTATCTGTCTATATGTATGTGTGTATATGGTGTGTATATAGATATACATATATAAAATATGTATTTTAATAATGTAACAAAATTCAATTAATTTAATTTTTAAATAACAATTGTATTATTAAAATTATTATTAAAAAAAATTATGTGGCAAACATATATTTATAAATATATTTATATACTGTATATAGTATCTAACATGTTGCTGCTGTGTCATCAATAATAATAATAATAATAATATCTAAAAATAAAAGTGCCAATAATAATGATGATGATGAGGATAACAATAAATTATCAATAAAATAATAATATAATATATATATAGTATATTTATAGCAACAACAACAACAATTTTGTCGATTATTATCAAATCTATGTGTTGTTTATTAAATTATACGCACATTTAATGTATATGTATGTGTATGTACTGACAACTAGTAATTGTTATAAATTTATTTTATATAAATATATATTTATTGAAGTATAATATATATATTTATATATATATATAGATATAATTTTTGTGATTCTGTGATTTTATGCCATTATTATTACGGATAGATAACACATCGTATAATATAAAAAAATAATAATTTATTATTCAATATATATACTGTATATATATGTATATATTAAAAATTTTGAAAATGTGTTTTTTTTATTAAATAATGATCAAAAATAAATATGTTTAGTATTGTATTATTATTATTATTACCATTTTTAGTAGTAGTATTATTAAGTGATTAAAACTATGGATTCATCGCCGACATCATCATCATCACAGAGGACAGGTCGCGGACCACTACCTAATAGTGTGGTCTCATTCATGAAAAAGGTTTTTTTAAAAAAAAATATTTTATTAATATATAATTATATATGTTTTAATTTATTATTAGTTATGATTATGTTTTTTTTTGTTGTTCAACATTTAGTAATTTAATATATATACATATAAAAAATAATGTTTTAACGCAATTGGGTTTATAATTAGCATTAAATAGTATAGCATTTATATAGTATAGTGTACTGTATTTCAAATCAATTTAATCACTAATTTTCTAAATACTATTTAATCTATAGATTATATATGTTTTATGTTTTTATTTAGAAAAATAAAAAATACCCGTCGATTTATTATAGATAATATTATAATGTATATAAAAAATAGTAATTATCTTTTTAATGTTAATTTTATAAATATATTACTAAAATTTCTAGAAATTATCTTTTTAATGCTAATTTTATAAATATATTACTAAAATTTCTAGAAATTATCAGTTTTGTAATTGTAATAAAATATTTTTATGTTTTGCTTTGCATTTTGTTTATATGCATAACAACTATTTCTAATATAATTAATTAAATTTTTATATACTATTAATAGATTGTATATAAATGTATATACATTTATGTACAGTATTTAATATTGAAACAATTTTCATGATTACACAACTTCTAGCCAACAAATATATATATAGTATAAATCATAAATAATATTTGTGTAAATGTCACAAAAAATAACAAAATTGTTTGCAAATTGATTTTGTACACAAATATTTGTTTTATTAAAATACTAATATTTATCTCAACAACAATTTTTTTTAAAAATAACTTTTGAATAATGAAATTTTTGTTGTTGTTATAATTAAATTAATATTTTATAAAAACAACAAAACCAAAAAATAAATAAATAATTTATTTATGATTTTAAATCTATATATAATATATTGTATTTGTTTTTTGCTGTTGAGTTAATCTATTAAAATATAAATCGTATAGTTTTATCTATAATATTATATTTTATCTATTAGTTTCACTTTATATGTTGCCTATTGTACCGTATATACTGTATATACAGTATTAGTAATTTTAATTTGTTAGAAATGTTTTTTTTATCTGAATTTATTTAGCTAAAAATTTTTTCAATTAAACAATTTTGTACATATAATACATGCAATACAACACATATTGTTTAAAAATTGAGATTTTGTCGACTACATTGAAATTACATTCACTATGTAATTAAATTACATCAATAATAATAATAAACACAAAATATATTAATCAATTTAAATATATATTAAAAATAGTTTTTATTATTATTTCAACAAAAAAAATTGTAATTTAATTTATTAAATGTTTTCTCTCTCTTTTTTTATTTGACATTTTAGGGCAATTTAATTATATTGATGATATATATGATAAATAAAAACAAATAAATAAAAAATTTCTACATAATATATAAATATAATAAATATCACCTACACAAAAAATATAATTTATCTAATCTATAGACAATAAAATTTTATGTATTAGATAAATTTTATTTTCATATATTTTTTTTAATTTCATTTTATCCATAGAATAATATTAGAATTAATTATATATTATATATATATAAGTTTATATATACTTTATGATACAAATCATCATATGTTATACAATAATAATGTATAGTTGACAGACACTACACTATACAATATTTGAATCACTAATGGAGGCTTAAAAAAATTGTATAATCATTTTTTAAGCTTATTATCTATACGTAAAATATAAGATTAAATCTGTCTATATATATATAAAAAAAGTTATTATTAATAATATTAATATGATATGTTAATGTTAATAACATATACTGTACATATATGAATAATGAATACTGAATAATGTATTGATTATTATATTATAAATATCTTTATAAATTTTTCAGATAAGTTATTTTAATAATTATATGATTATATTTGATGTTGTACATATGAAAATAATAATAATAACAATGATTATAGCTTTTATTATTATTATTATAGACATCATATTAGACATTATATTAACATTTACATTATGTTTTTTTAGAAAATATATATTTTTATATAAATAATATGTTTATAAATCAAATAATAATATAATTTGATTTTTAAAATTTTGTTATTCTATAGAGTATTCATAAAAATTTAATTAAACTTATATTTTGTATATATATATATAATATTTTTATATAACATTAGTTTTGAGTTTAAAGCAAAAATATTATTATTCGTACAAATGGTAACTGAAAAAATATATATATATTTTCTAAATTGAAAAATTTTACGCTACAAATATTGAATTTTCTATATATATATATTTATATAAAAATGTTTATATATATATGTGTGTGTATTTGTACTATATAGTTGTATTTTACTATTTTTACTCAATGTTTGTTTTGTTCAATAGAAAATAAAAAAGACATAAAATTAAATAAAATTTGCAAACTATATATATAACTAGTGTAGTAAATATACTATACTATAGTATTTATTATATTGTATTTGTTAATATAACGCAAAAAATAAAAATAATAATAAAGTTGTTGAATAGCTTGTTGATTGAATAGTCGATTTTTATTTTCAAGCAATATTCTGTATATTACAGTATATAACATTTTATTATATATATATAGTATATTGATATACAGTATATGTATATACAATAAATTTTGTTTATATTGCATATTTCGTATACAGTAAATATAGTGTGTATACATACAGTTTATTTCATAGATATTTTGTATAAATATAATATTCACATATCCTTTATATATATATTATACTATCATATACTAAATAAGAGAATATTCTGTACATATAAATTATTTTGTAAATACAGTAGAAACCACTCATTCAATGACTTTGACCCAATTCCTGTACACTACAGTACTGTACAGTTACAGTATAGAGCACTACTAAAAACCTTGTTTATCGATTTTTCCTTTAATTTTGTGTGTCTGGGCTTACATTTACAACAAGTCTCTCTCTCTCTCTCTCTCTCTCTCTCTCTCTCTCTCTCTCTCTCTCTCTCTATACTTTAATATTACAGTTTTATGCTCTAACCTCAATTGGAGTATTAAAAAAATAAATATTTTTATATACCGCTTGATTAATAACTGGATTATCATCATTAATGGTGTGCTGTTAATATAATTTATATAAGCTATCTATCCATCTATAATTAATACTGTATATAGTACTGTAAATTATTTATATATAATATATATATATATACTGTATATATACATTGTGTTTGTATATATATATATATATATTTAATGATGATTACAAATTTTAGGAATAAAACAAATTTGTTAATGTTTTTTACTATTTAGTTAGTTTGAGATATTTTAAATGAAAACAATGAATAACAACAACAAAATTGTTTCCCRTTATTATTAATAATATTTTATAGTTGACTATAATTTTCGACTTTCTAATTATTTTGTGTTAATTTAATTTGGAAATTACAATAAAATAAATTCCACATATTTTATATATATACTGTATATATATAACCAATAATAAATTTAGTATAAATTATAATAGGAAATTTTAATTAATAAAAAAAATGTTTAGCATATTTACTATTACTACTACACTTAATCATTATTACAAATAAAGCAAAGATCAACAATAAAGATTATAATATGATTAATGTTTATTATTTTTATCATTTATTAACATACAGAGTGTTGTTTTATTTTAACATATTCTGCTATATAGATAGTACATTAATTTAATATTATTTACTCTATTATTATTATTATTATTACTATATAAATATATCAATAATATTATCTCTAAGTTTATTATTATTCACTATACAGTATATAAATTATACGGTAAATTGATTTGCTATAAATAAAATACTCTCAAAAATAAGACAAATGACATACAATTTTAATATTAGTTAATAGCTTTAATAATAGTAGTAGTAGTAATTGTTGTTTTTGTTTTTGTTGTAATARTAATATATTTACTGATAAGTTAGTAGTAGTAGTAGTAGTAGTAGTAGTAGTAGTAGTAGTAGTAGTAATAGTAGCAGTTGTTGTTGTTGTTGTTTTTTTTGTCTATAAATATATGCATAAAAAGTACTACTATATGATATCAATATGTTTTTGGATATAAATTTATATAGTATTTCGCAATACAACAATTGCATTAAACAAATGGATATCCATTAATATAATGTTAAGTAAATGTATTGTACTTATGTTGCTATCAGTTGATCCTAAAAAATAATACATTAGATGTGTATATATATATATATATATAATATTTTTTCTATTTCTCTCTCTCTCTYTCTCTCTCTCTCTCTCTCTTTCTCTCTCTCTCTCTCTCTCTCTCTCTCTCTCTCTCTCTACAGTATAAATGTAAATTTACTTTATATGATATTCAGTAATATATAGACAATTGTAGTATAGTATACCGTTTATACGTACCTTACAATATAGAGGTACTGTCATATTGTATAAATAATATTTTTAAACACTTGATCTATTATAACATGTATACTGTATATGAATCAACAGTTAGTACTGTATTATTAATAATAATACTAAGTGTTAATGTTTTATATTAATAAAAATATAAATTCTTAATATTTATAATATTTTTTAAAAAAGTTTTTAAAATATTTAGTTTCTAGTTTACTATAATTTTATTAGTTTAACCAGAGAATATRTATCCAGATCAATTTGTATAAATTAAAAAATATAATAATAATAATAAATGCTATTTTTCTAATAAATCTCATGTTTAATTATTTAAATATTCAAACATAACTAATAGTATTATTTATTATAATTGTCAAAAATATTACATTTTTTATATTCAAGGCTATGAAATATTTATTAAGATAGTAAAGAATATAATAGACATGTAATACAATTTAATATAAAATACTAAAATTAAATTAAAATATGATATAATATATTTTAGAAAATAATTTAAACAAAATAATTTTATAATTAAATTATATTAAAAAGTTTAAAAAAACAATTCATATAATTTGTGTAGTTGTATATTTATAGTATATGATATAATAAATTATATAATATTATAATACCAGTAAATTATAAAGTTATATAATATAAACAGTTATACACATACAGTATATATATATATATATATTAATAACATTAATATAATTTTACAGGAATAATAACAATAGAAAAATAAGAGATAAATTAGTTTATATTAAAAATTTTAAAATACATATTTTGGCATTTTTTCAAAAAATAAAAATAAATGATATAAGATATAAATGAATTATTATTTTTTAATTTTATTAAAATATCTTTAAAACATATAATGTTATATACTGTAGTATCGATAAATTAAATAATTATTCAAATATATATATATTTATTTATTTCTTTATTATTTTCCCATTAAAGATGGTCACGAAAAGCGGATCACCCGATAGATCCACTACTGGTTCTCCATTGAACAGTCCATCTCATAGTCTAATGTCGAGTCCATCGCCGGCTTCAATGTCCGTATGCTCGACATCGTCCGGCGGCCAGTATTCAAGTAGCAGTGGTCATCATCAGCGTAGTCATCATCGGCAACAGTCCATATCCAGTGGCGGCGGCGCACACATGTCTTCGCCGAGCACTGGCGGACCGTTTAGCCGTATAAGGGATACATTGTCGCACAAAATGCTCGCCTCCTTAACCAATCATCAGTCGTCCTCACTGTCGACCGACCAGTTGACAGCCCATCTGACTGATGAAGAGCGCAATATATTGCAGAAAGTCTTTCAAAAAGAGGAACAATTCCGGGAATTTGCTCTCAAAGGGTTTGTATTTTTTTATTTATTTTTTTTTGTTTAACACATAAATAATATATATATATTGCAAAGCTGTGCCAACTGTCCAGTAGTCGTTAAACTTGATTTTCTAACCCATTAGATAATTATATCTATACTCTAACACCTATTATCATCTAATATTTCATTTTATAACCAGTTTTGTTATGTATTAGAATAATAAGGATTTAATTTTAATCTACTTTTAACTAAAGTAGTATACAGTAAAATACATAAATAAAAAATCATAAATTTATATTTAAATAATAAATAATAATTTTTTAAAAAAAATACAGAATACAATTTAAAGTAAAACAATTATTTAATCTAAAAAAATAGTATTTAAAATGTTCAAGTTCAATTTTTAAAAATTAAACGTAAACATACTATTTATACTCGTAAAGCAGAATATTAACAATTTAGACAATAAATTATAAAAATGATTTACTATTGAATATATTTTTAAACTGTAGCTTAAAATAAATTATATATAATATACTGTACTTAAAATATTTTTGATAATGATTTTTGTTTGTTGTTTGGTTGATCACTCTAGTTATTATATATATATAACAGAAATCTATTTTTATGACATAATAACATTTTTTCTTATTTTATTTTCACTGTTTATATACTATATATATATATATATATATATATACGATATATTATATTTATATCGTTATTTACTTATATATATATATATATGATATATGTATCTAATATTATTCTGTGCCGCAATTTTTTTCTTTAATATTACATTTATATTGTTATTGATTTAAGTAAAAAAACATTTATTATTATTATATAAGATAAATTTAGATAAAAATAACTTAATAAGGTGGCTTATTAATTAATTTATATTAACAATAATAATAAGCCTAAACATTTATGGTGTGTRTATATATATGTGTGTGTGTTTTATCTATTAATATATATTTATATTAAATAAAATCAGACATTTTGAATGGTTTTCGGGAACCGATGGAGAGTCAGTCAAGCAATACTATTATACAATAAAGTCTTATATATATATATAAGTATAATATAATATAAATCTAATATATTTAGTATATTTACACCTACACACACACATGTATACACAAACATAATAAGCATACACTTATAAGTTATATTTAAGTTATAACTCTTTTTTATAATATTATATATATATTATATAATACAATATAATATATCTATTTTGGGATAAAAATCTGTTTTAGTTTCTAATCTATTCCTTTAACAACAACAACAAAAAAAGGAGACCTAATATACAGTGAAATAAATACAGTACAACACAAAAGTGAAAGAAAAAATAGTAGTTTTTTGTGTGTGTTTTAATAGAAAACAAAAAACACTAAATTAATGGCAATTAACTCACATTACAGTATTATAGTATACAACTCTCTCTCTCTCTCTCTCTCTCTCTCTCTCTYTCTCTCTCTCTCTCTCTTTAATATGTTGTTATGTTCAGCGATTGATTAAAATTTAATCTCATATATAGTAAATGCTAAATAATTGATTATTATTTTATAAGATTAGAAATAACTTTATATACTATATATATATAGACTATTATTAATAAATGTATATATATATATATAATTTTATCCATGTGACATTTAATCAATAAATATCCCCAAGTTAATTATATAATGGATGAATGACTGTGCGTATGTATGTATGTRTGTGTGTGTGTGTGTATGTATGTGTGTGTGTGTGTGTGTGTATGTATGTGTGTGTGTGTGTATGTATGTGTGTGTGTATTTGTGTATGTGTGTGTGTGCATATGTTGTAGTATATGTCTATATATTTAGATATAAATTTATATATAATATATAACTATATATTTTTAGTTTTAATCTTGTGTAACGGGTCCATGATCAATTATTGAACTGTCAGTGAAATATTATCATATATAAAAAACATTGTTATCTTATATCATATCAAACGATAAATATATAACTAATAGAAAATTTTCAAATTAATTCTAATGAATAATTTTTCGATTGATTAACAAAAAAAATATATTAATATTTAATACATATAATTATTAATCATCTTTTTTGCTAATAACTATATATATAAAGAAACACAGTGTTTAGCATCAGTTTTATTGTATATTTATTTATTATAGATAATMAAAAAAATCTAATTAAGTATATACTGTGTATATTTATAAGTAAATATATATATATATACTGTATGTTACCATAATTATCATATATTGTATATATATATATATCATACTTGAAAATTATATTTTTGTTGAATTTTAGTTTTCTAGTTATCCAGAAATTACATTTACAAGTGTTCAACTATATTTTTTTGTAATAAAAAATTGATATCTTAAAAGCAACTACAAAAAAAATATTTATTGATATACTACTACTACTTGTATACATATGCACTTTATATAGTAATTGTCAATTTGTTTTTTATAGATCGGTATACTGATAAAAAAATACTATTTTTATATTGATATATATATATATRTATATATACAGTACATGTAAGTTAAAGTATATACCGTATATATATTTTTATTGTATATATTTACTTTATACTGAAATATATAATATACTGTAATATATATATAGACTCTATATCCTTATGATCCTATGATGATATTTATAAAATGTTATTACATTTATACGATGTTTATAAAAACATAATCAAAGTAAATAAAACACAAGAGTGGAAGTCTCAATATTTAGGCGCAAACATTTGAGATATAATATAATATTGATTTTGAAGGATTACTTTTATTACATATAGTTGTATAGTATAGTATACAAACCATTGCATGACTGAATCAGTTATTGTTTTTACAAACAATATTTTCCTCAAATAACAAATTGGTATAATATGTGCCATTATATCAATATACTGTATATACAGTATAGAGAAAAGTATTAAAGTTAATGCCATTAGTTATACTATTAGTATATTGTATATATATATAATATATACCGGTATATATTGTATAATAATAATAATAATAAAAAGTATTATATACTTTATATATTTTTAATTATTTTTATATAGAATTTTTCTAATATTTAAGGTATTATATCATATATAAGTAGTAAAGTATAATCTTTTTTAACAATAAAACATTTATAATCTAATAAAAATTATTTATTATTATTATTATTTAAAAATATTTAGAGACAGCCATGATATTATTTTTCAAACTATTTAAAAAAGATAACTTTGTTTTATTAAATTTTTAAAAAATTAAAATAAATCATTTATACTATCTATTATGTAGTGAATAATGAAAAATAAAAATTAGAAAATAATTTTTATATTATTATTAAACCAATTTCATGGAAATATTATTGTCAATTGGCTTCACAATAAGTAGCTTAGTATATATATATATATATACGATAACATAGTATAGTATTATACAGTATTTATTTATATTGTATAAAATTATATACTGTATAAATATCGTATTAGTGATAAAATTGTTGACTTTCTTATATCTATAAACAGATAGTTTACAGTTTATTTCAATACTGAATATGAATGAATAGGATGAGAGAGAGAGAGAGAGAGAGAGAGAGAGAGAGAGAGAGAGAGAGAGAGAGAGAGAGGAGTTGACATCAATTTCAGTAAAATTTATAGTCCATAGTATACTGTAGAATATAAATAGTAGTTGAGTACTATACCATTGAAATAGTAATATATTGTCAATAATAAAGTCAACACACAGACACACACACAAAATGCATATTTTTATTATGTGTGTGCAATACAAACAAACTGTACCCGTAAAACACAATCAGTGTTTTTGTATTATAAATAATATACATTATATATATACTGTATATATATATAAATGAATACACAGACAGAATATTCTTTGATATTTTTCTTGCCATTTGTTGTTATATAATATATTTGAGGGAACGGTATGACAATAATAGATTTGGTTTTTTGTGGATCGATAATTATGGTATGCTTTTGTATTACGTACAAAACCAAACCATACCTTACCGTATATATATATATATAGAGCAATATACAGACCATACATGCCATACATAAGTTGTTATAGGTTTACTCCCCGCAGGCCTTTATTTTTTATACAGTAAATACATAAAAAAATATAAATGTTTTAATGATAGCATACGACGTGATATATTAACATAGATTATTATATAAATTTTTGTTATTATTTTAGTTTTTTATATTGTTTAGCATTTCTATTATTTATCTATTACTTGTTTGATATATGCATTAATAATAATAATAATAATACAGTGTTTTATTTAAATATTCAAAAAATACAATATATAAATATATGTAAAAACTGGTAAAAAATGTTACCACTTTTTATGTCTTATTATTATTATTATTTTATTATTATTATTATTCAATATTATATGATTTTAATTTTACGAGAAATTTAAATTCTTAGAAAATAATAAGAAATTTTAAATTTAAGAAAACAATGAATATATTAGTGTATATAAAAAAGACAAACAACACAAATATGTAATTAATTTTGTGAAATGTAAAGAATATATATATATATATAAAGAATACCTATAGTATATGTAATTATGAAAAATATATTTATAAATATAATAACAAAAATATAGTATATTTTTTTGTTGAAATATGTTATTTCATTGGTATTGTCGTCGTCTTTATCGGTGTCGTTGTTATTATTTTACTTCGTTTTGAAATAATATTAACATCTGAAGTATGCAATCCTTTACTAATACTACTACCACTACCATCTTTAATACTACCTGAGTCTGGACTACTAATTGAACCGTCACCGGTATTGGGCGAGTTTATGGTGGCCACACGTTTAATATCTATATATACCCGATATTAAAAATGAGGAGATAATTAAAATTATTTTTCGTTGTTGTTGTTGTTATCTTAAAAACATACTTAATGTCGATCCTGATATATCTGCCGGTGATCGCAACGATTTGCCGACACCGCCACCACTTTTACTACTKGTYTTACTTTGTTTGGTAGTCGACTCTGTTAGCAATGATGAATCAATATTATCCATGTCATCTAGAAATTTTATTTTAAAAAAAAAAAAAAAAATAAAATAAATAACAATTATCATTTACATTATTAAATTATCTAAATATAATGAGCTGTTAAATCAATTAGAAATTATTGTTAGTATTATTATTATATAATTTACTCGTTTTTTTGCCGCCCCTATTGATAATCAATATTAGACCACAGATGGATACTATGATTAACGCTATGATAACACCCAAAATTATCATCCATTTTGACCAATTAAATCGGGAACAGTCTATCAATTTTTGGGATCCACTTTCACAAAATTGGCCCTTAAATTTGGTACCCAATCATCATCAACAACAACAACAAAACAAACAAACAAACGAAAATCACATTTATTATAGTAGATAAACAATAATGTGTATCATTAATCATAAATTGTTTTTTATGTTTAATGAGTGACAGACAGAGAGAGAGAGAGAGAGAGAGAGAGAGAGAGAGAGAGAGTAAGATATAATAAATTTTGTTTCTCTCACCATTGAATTGTTGCCATAATTTTTGACCACACAATAGTCGATACCTGTATTATCGACAGTTTGGTAGACAATAATTAGGCACCGGGAGCAAAACAGGGAGTCATGCATGAACAGTGCAATCATCAATTTGTTGGGAACCTGTCTGACAATCTGAGTACTCAACGATATATTTGCGATGATATTATAATTCAATAAAATTGGATTTTGATTTGTTTTCTGTTTTGTTTTTTTGATGCCATTGTTTGACATATGGCTTACATTATATTCTGACACATTTTCATTGTTGTTATTATTATTATTATTATAACTTAGTTTTTCAACAATTTTTCTGTCATCTGATGGTGACATGAAGTTAAAGACATCACGAATTGACATTTTATTAGTAGTTTTCTTTTTAGTCATCAAAGTAGAAGTAGTGGTAGATATCATAGTAGATAGTGTGATGGTTGGAGTAGGAGGTGTAGTCCTATTAATAATATTCATAGGAGGCTCTGTAGTGGTATTAATAGTAGACATTGAAGTCTCAGTGATATTGATAGTAGATATTGGAGTCTCAGTGATATTCTCAGTAGACATTGGAGGCTCAGTAGTATTAATAGTAGACATAGGAGGCGTAGTGGCAATATTAGTTATACATGTGGGAGGCGTAGTGGTGGCAATAGTAGTAGTAGTAGGGGGAGGCGTAGTGGTTGGTATTTTATGTTTAATTTTAATCTTTGCCACCGAAATGTTGGTCGCATTTTTCGACAGCACATAAACATCGTAACCTATTGACGATGTTATCAACAAATTGTCTGAATATTTTGTAAGATTTTCAATCTTAAACAATGTATTATTAATTTCGGTAAACTTCATGTTTCTATTGACAACACCAATCTGACCAAAGCTCCACACGTCGGCCTTTTTTTCCTATTCATAATAATAATAATAATAATAAAAGTCCGATATTTTATATCTAATATAATAATWATTATTATTATTATTTAATGTCTAACCCTAACAATAGCTGTAATGATACCATCGTCTATACTATGTGTGACTATAGTAAAAGCTGACAAAAATTGTTGGCCACCGTTATTGCCTTCATCGACAAACTTGCCGTTACTTTGACTATCAACCGATAATTTCAAGCTATAGTCAGAGGAAAACCATGGATTCAGTCGCCAGTAGTCCTGACCCATGATTAGCATATGATTTATCTCAGATAATAGTAATAATTGATGTCCTATTCCTCCTCCACCACCACTTTGTTCGTAATCATAATAATTAAATCCAAATGTATTCATATTATTGTTTTTATTATTTGCTAATTGTTTGCATAGATCTGTGGCATCGATGACGATGACAATGATATGAGACAACAGTAATAATACAGTTATTACTATTTTTTGATTGATTCACAAAATGATACACAAATATGCAAATAATAATAATAATTAGTTTTTATTATTAATATAAAAATTATAATTTATATTTATATATTAATATTATGTATAAACATATTTATGCTTTTTTCAATATCAATAATATTTATCCAAAAAATAAAAATCAATTACATTTGATCCACATGTTTATCAGTTTTGCTTCAATTTTTTTTTTTTGGTAAACACTTACGTTTAGAGGATCTAATATAACATAACAAAACTGTTTATAATATGATATAAAAAAAATATTTTTATTATTATTATTATTATTTAAAAATATATATATATAATAATGATTCACGTAATAATTTTTTTTAAAAAAATAATATATGTATTATTAGATTAACTAAAATCTGCAACAATACTTAAATTACTGTAATATAAGTAGAAAAATATCGTTAAATCGTTAACAATAAAATTGTTAGCATTTGTTTGTTTTTAACGAGACATATAATGTACAGTACTTTAAGATTGTGTTTATCATTAATTATTTGCATTAATAAAATAATAATAATAATTTATATCATGAAATTTTAATTAAATTTAGTATATTCTGTATGTATTTCGTATATATGCYATAATGACTACTACTTTACTTTTTTAGTAACCTTTTAGTAAATATATATATTGTATATCAAAACTTATATTATTATTTTTCTTATAAAATATTATATTAAATTATATATATATATATTATTATATACATTAAGTATTCGTATATTATAATCTAATTAGTCTAATTAATCTAATAAAATTGTCTAGCAGCAATTAATTTGAAAAAACAAAATAAAAAATGACATTATATATACATTGAATTGAATTGAATTATATCATATTGTGTGTATACAACAATGTTTTAGATTACATTCAATTATTTTATTTATTTGATATCTAATGATATATATATATATATATATATAAAATAATAATAAATTTAATAACATTTAGTATATATGGAGTATATATATATATATTGGTAATATATTGTATATACTGYATATTATTTCAGTAAAACCTCTATATAAATAATATATGTATAAATAATTTTTTATGGAGCTTTCAATCAATAATTTGCTTATTTCTTTAAATAAAAAATAAAGTAAATTTTGAAATTTATATGATCTGAAATAAAATAAATTTATTTCAAAATATTCTTTAGAGATAAAAAAAATTGAGAGAAAGAGAGAGAGAGAGARAGAGAGAGAGAGAGAGAGAGAGAGAGAGAGAGAGAGAGAGAGAGAGAGAGAGAGAGAGAGAATAAGTAGAGATTTTTGTAAGCAATTTATTTAATGTACAATAAAGATGTCAAGAGATACGG